>NC_073413.1:6456433-6468933 GCF_028641065.1 Leucoraja erinaceus | reverse complement strand
AACTCCAGCTAAGTGTAGGGAGGAACGGTTTAAATCGATGATAGGCACAAAAAGCTGGAGTAACTCAGTGGGACAGGCAGCATCTCCGGAGAGAAGGAATGGGTGACGTTTCGGGTGCCCCGAAACGTCACCCATTCCTTCTCTCCAGAGATGCTGCCTGTCCCGCTGAGTTACTCCAGCTTTTTGTGTCTATCTTCACACAGTTTAAATTGGCTGGCCACACTAGGATACAATCTGCACCTAGTCCTTTCTAGTCTTTCTAGGATGTGTTCCCTATTGTTATACAGTCAGAGAGAGAAACAGCAAGGACACAGACCATTCGGCCCATCAAGTCGCCTCTGAGGGGAAACATTTTAATAGGAATCTGAAGGGGGACTTTTTCGCACAGTGGGTGTATGGAACAATCTGCCGGAGTTGAGGCTGGGACTATCCCATCATTTAAGAAACAATTAGACTGGTACATGGATAGGACAGGTTTGGAGCGATATGGGGCAGGTAGGATAGTATATCTGGGACTGAAGGGCCTGTTTCCACGCTGTGTGATTCTATGAATATGTTTTCCTTGCAGCATGAAACCCTTCATTCAACAATCTTTTAATCTTCACCACACTCCTATCTCAGGTAAGCAAGATCTTTATATATCTGGAGACTTGTTCTAAGGCCCCCTTCGGCCGTGGGTGCTATACCTTATATGGAGGACGCCTGTGCGTGACTTTGTCTAACGTGGGGAGACTGGTGCACAGACAGATACCCCCCACGGTCCTTGACAGATCTGGGTCAGGATCCAGTGGCATGGAGTTGTATGCTGATCCAGTGAACACAGTTGGCACTGCATCAGTGGCCATTTGGATCTGCATGTGTGTGAAAAAATTTCAGGAAGTTACATTCATGCTATTAACCATATAACCATATAACAATTACAGCACGGAAACAGGCCATCTCGGCCCTACAAGGCCATGCCGAGCAAATTTTTTCCCCTTAGTCCCACCTGCCTGCATTCATACCATAACCCTCCATTCCCTTCTCATCCATATGCCTATCCAATTTATTTTTAAATGATACTAATGAACCTGCCTCCACCACTTCCACTGGGAGCTCATTCCACACCGCTACCACTCTCTGAGTAAAGAAGTTCCCCCTCATATTACCCCTAAACTTCTGTCCCTTAATTCTGAAGTCATGTCCTCTTGTTTGAATCTTCCCTATTCTCAAAGGGAAAAGCTTGTCCACATCAACTCTGTCTATCCCTCTCATCATTTTAAAGACCTCTATCAGGTCCCCCCTTAACCTTCTGCGCTCCAGAGAATAAAGACCTAACTTATTCAACCTATCTCTGTAACTTAGTTGTTGAAACCCAGGCAACATTCTAGTAAAATCTCCTCTGTACTCTCTCTATTTTGTTGACATCCTTCCTATAATTGGGCGACCAAAATTGTACACCATACTCCAGATTTGGTCTCACCAATGCCTTGTACAATTTTAACATTACATCCCAGCTTCTATACTCAAAGGTTCTATACTATTGAGGGAGTGCAGCGTAGGTTTACAAGGTTAATTCCCGGGATGGCGGGACTGTCATATGCTGAGAGAATGGAGCGGCTGGGCTTGTACACTCTGGAGTTTAGAAGGATGAGAGGGCATCTCATTGAAACGTATACGATTGTTAAGGGCTTGGACGCGCTAGAGGCAGGAAACGTGTTCCCGATGTTGGGGGAGTCCAGAACCAGGGGCCACACACACAGTTTAAGAATAAGGAGTAAGCCATTTAGAACGGAGACGAGGAAACGCTTTTTCTCACAGAGAGTGGTGAGTCTGTGGAATTCTCTGCCTCAGAGGGCGTTGGAGGCGGGTTCTCTGGATGCTTTCAAGAGAGAGCTAGATAGGGGTCTTAAAGATAGCGGAGTCAGGGGAGAAGGCAGGAACGGGGTACTGATTGGGGATGATCAGCCATGATCACATTGAATGTCGGTGCTGGCTCAAAGGGCCAAATGGCCTACTCCTGCACCTATTGTCTATTGTCCATAGTGCAGGGGTAGGTTGGTGCTGACGTGGAACAGAACTAGACTGACGCTGATGTTGTCGTGCCGTGAGGTTGGCAACAGTATTTTGCAGTGATCCTTGGTCAACATGGTTAGGTTGGCACTGGGAATGCTGGGTATTCCTCATGTAAATGGATGTCAGATAACCCTGGTTACTACGGCACGGTGGCGCAGCAGTAGAGTTGCTGCCTCACAGCGCCAGAGACCCGTGTTCCATCCTGACTGCGGGTCCTGTGTCTTGTACCTTCTCCCCGTGACCTCGTGGGTTTTCTCCAGGTGCGCCCGTTTCCTCCCACACTCCAAAGACGTGCGGGTTTGTAGGTTAATTGGCTTGGTATAAATGTGTAAATTGTCCCTAGCTTGTGTAGGATAGTGTTACTGTGCGGGGATCGCTGGTCGGCACAGACCCGACGGGCCGAAGGGCCTTGTTTCCATGCTGTATCTCTAAACTAAACTAAACACTGGCAGTGTGTGCAGTCCATGTGTACAGGGTTAGGTTGGAGCTGGAAATGTGCGGCAATTCTGTACATGGTGTTCAGACATCATCGGCCATACATCAGTACAGCTCTGCAGTGTACAGTCTAGCACCACCATGTTCCTGAACAGAGTTAAGCCACTGTCCCACTTAGGTGTTTTTTTTCGGTGACTACAGGGGACTAGGCTGTCACCACATGGTCGCGGAGTGTCACCTGTATGGTCGTGAGTCGTCTCCTCAAGTTGCCCAAAGAGTCGTCACGTTTTTCTGGTCACCGCTGGATTATGAACTGTCCAAAACTTGTCTTGATGCCAATGAGCGTAGCATGACCTCTCCTTACCCAGAGAGTTGTGAATTTGTGGAATTCCCTGCCACAGAAGGCAGTGGAGGCCAAATCACTGGATGGAGTTAGATGGACCATCTAATTCCGGGGCTAGTGGAATCAAGGGATATGGGGAGAAGGGTTATTGATTGGGGACGATCAGCCATGATCACAATGAATGGCGGTGCTGGCCGAATGGCCTCCTCCTACACCAATTTTCTATGTTTCTACAGCTGCAAAGGGCTGGAGTAACTCAGCGGGTCAGGCAGCATCTCTGGAGGATATGGATAGGTGACGTTCTTGACCCGAAACGTCACCCCTCTATGTTCTCCAGTGGCGGCTCTGCCCGACCCGCTGAGTTCCTCCAGCACTGTGTGTGCACCCTCTGCAGCAGGGTGGTCATTGTTGGCGTGGATGTACATTGGTTGAGCTGTGGTCCTCCCATCCAGGTTACCAGGAGGCCTCCCTCGGCCACTCGCCAGCCGTCTCCCACCCGCCGTGGCAGGGCCGATGTATCGGGACTCCGAAGATCCGCCTGGTCGAATTCTCGGCGTTTGCAGAACACCAGCGGGATCCAGCAACTGTGAGTGCGCCACTCAGCGGGTCAGGCTGCGTCTCCGGAGAGAAGGAATGGGTGACGTTTCGGCCCGAAACGTCACCCATTCCTTCTCTCCAGAGACGCTGCCTGACCCGCTGAGTTACTCCAGCACTTTGTGTCTATCTTTGGTTTAAACCAGCATCTGCAGTTCCTTCCTACACACTGTGAGTGTGCTATGTGGGGATCGACCAAGTATAGACATCAGTGTAATGTTTCCAGTCGAGACCCTCCACCCTGGCCAACCCCAACCGCGAATCATCATCACCGTCTCTCACTGCCTCTCTGGTGCCACACCGCCGACCTTTGCCGCCTCCCCACCCGTCCGCTGACCAGGGCTACGAAACTTTGGCCGCTGACCCCTACCTTAATCCATCCCCCCTCCACCAGCGACTCCGCCAACACTCCTCTCCCGTAACTGCCCGCTGTAAGTCTGAAGAAGGGTCTCAACCCGAAACGTCACCCATTCCTTCCCTCCAGAGATGCTGCCTGTCCCGCTGAGTTACTCCAGCACTTTGTATCTATCTTTGGTTTAAACCAGCATCTACAATTCCTTCCTACACACTCAGTAAACTAAGTCTATTACTGAGATTGGTTTTGCCCAACCCCCTATTACTGAGATTGGTTTTGCCCTACCCCCTTGTACTGAAATTGGTTTTGCCCAACCCCCTATTACTGAGATTGGTTTTGCCCAACCCCCTATTACTGAGATTGGTTTTGCCCAACCCCCTATTACTGAGATTGGTTTTGCCCAACCCCCTATTACTGAGATTGGTTTTGCCCAACCCCCTTGTACTGAAATTGGTTTTGCCCAACCCCCTATTACTGAGATTGGTTTTGCCCTACCCCCTATTACTGAGATTGGTTTTGCCCAACCCCCTTTTACCTTAATTTGTTTTTCCCAAGCCCCCTATTTCTGAGATTGGTTTTGCCCTACCCCCTTGTATTGAAATTGGTTTTGCCCTACCCCCTATTACTGAGATTGGTTTTGCCCTACCCCCTTGTACTGAAATTGGTTTTGCCCAACCCCCTATTACTGAAATTGGTTTTGCCCAACCCCCTATTACTGAGATTGGTTTTGCCCTACCCACCCTTCCCCCATGTTTAGGTGCCCAGATACAAGCACGTCCCATTTTTGAAACCCGTAATGGTGGGTGTTAGCAATTTTTTTTAGAGGTACAGCGTGGAATCTGGCTCTTTGCCCCACTGAGTCCGCTCCGACCTCTGATCACCCCGTACACTATTGTACAACACTAGGGATAAGTTACAGAAGGCAATTAATAGACAATAGGTGCAGGAGTAGGCCATTCGGCCCTTCGAGCCAGCACCGCCATTCAATGTGATCATGGCTGATCATCCCCAATCAGTACCCAGTCTGAAGAAGGGTTTCGGACGGAAACGTCGCCTATTTCTCCTTCGCTCCATAGATGCTGCTGCACCCGCTGAGTTTCTCCAGCATTTTTGTGTACCCCCGTTCCTGCCTTCTTCCCTGACTACAAACCTGCACGTCTTTGTGGAGTGTGGGAGAAACCCGGAGCAAACCCTTGTGGTCACAGAGGGAAGGTACAAACTCCGTACAGACAGCACCCATGGTCAGGATCGAACCGGGGGTCTCCAGCGCTGTGAGGCAGCAACTCTACCGGCGGGCCGCTCTAATCTTGCTCTGATCTTCTCTTGCAGTATAACAAACACCTCTTTGTCCACATCGGCCAGTCGTCTCCATCTTACGGTGAGACCCTTCTTGAATCAGTCGACATTCGCCAAATCTACGATAAATTTCCAGAGAAGAAGGGAGGCTTGAAGGAGCTGTTTGAGAAAGGGACACCAAACACCTTCTTCTTGGTCAAGTTCTGGGTCGGTATGCTTGATCCTGCCCGCCTATCTGTCCTGTGTGTGAATCTGTGGCTCGGCCTAGACATTCAGTATAAGAGGGATAAAATAGCGTGACATCAAAACAGGACACAAAGTGCTGGAGTAACTCAGCCACTCGGGCAACATCTCTGGAGAACATAGATCAGTGACGTCTGAAAAAGGGTCTTGATTAGAAACGTCACCCATTCCTTCTCTCCAGAGATGCTGCCTGTCCCGCTGAGTTACTCCAGCGTTTACTGTCTATCAATGGACAGGTGATATTTCAGTTTAGGGCCCTTCTTCAGACATTTGTGTAAGCCATTATCTGCAGTTCCATCTATCCGCAAAGTAGAATTACAGGGCCATACAGCGTGGAAACAGGCCCAACTTGCCCATGCTGACCAAGATGCTCACTCTACACTAGTCCCGCCAGCCCATGTTTGGCTCATTTGCCTCTAAACTGACTGTACGAAGTTTGCACGTTCTCCATGTGAACCTTGTGGGTTTTCTCCGGGAGCTCCGGTTTCCTCCCACACTCCAAAGACGTGCAGGCTTGCAGGTTAATTGGCTTCTGTAAAATTATAAATTGTCCCTAGTGTGTAGGATAGTGTTAGTGTATGGGTGATCAATGGTCGGCACGGACTCGGCGGGCCGAATGGCCTGTTTCCATGCCGTGTCTCGAAAGACTAAAGCCCAAACTGGGAAACAGAGGAGGCTGGAGGTGGTTTGGAAAGAAGGGAGCGAGTGAGAGGACAGGAGGGAGAGAGAGAGAAAGGAGCAGGGGGACACAAAAAGCTGGACTAATGGGGCCCGTTCCACTGTACGAGATAATTCAAGAGCTCTCCCGAGTTTAAAAAAAAATCTAACTCGTGGTAAGCACATTGAATGTACGTAGCGGGGACATCTCTTAGCGGCTCGTCACGCTAACGGCAGGTACTCGGGAAACGCGATGAGCTCGTGAAGACTCGTGAAGATTTTTCAACATGTTGAAAAATGTCCACGAGAGCCCCGAGTACCTACGAGCGGCCATTACCGTAATTCTCCGAGTTCGAATCAGGGGAAACTCGGGAGAACTCTTGAATTAGCTCGTACAGTGGGACAGGCCCCTTTACTCAGCGGGTCAGGCAGCATCTCTGGAGAAAAGGAATAGGTGATGTTTCGGGTTGAGACCCTTCTTCAGACTGAGAGTCAGTGGAGAGGGAAACGAAAGATATAGATGGTGATGTAGAGAGATATAGAACAAATGAATGAAAGCTATGCAATAAAGTAACCATAATAAAGAGAACAGGCCATTGTTAGCTGTGGGGGAGGGACGGAGAGGGGGAGGGTGCAAGGTTTACTTGAAGTTAAATAAATCAATATTCATACATCTGGGTTATAATAAGCATCTGCAGTTCCTTCCTACACAGGAAACATAGAAACTTAGAAAATAGGTGGCCAATCGAGCCATTGTGATCATGGCTGATCGTCCCCAATCAATAACCCTTGCCTGCCTTCTCCCCATATCCCTTGACTCCACTAGCCCCTAGAGCTCTATGTAACTCGCTCTTAAATCCATCCAGTGATTTGGCCTCCACTGCCCTCTGTGGCAGGGAATTCCACAAATTCACAACTCTCTGGGTGGAAAAGTTTTTTCTCACCTCAGCCTTAAATGGCCTCCCCTTTATTCTAAGACCGTGTGTGGCCCCTGGTTCTGGAAGAGAAGGATGGGTGTGGGCCACCCAACAGTAGAGGCTGGGTTGTACACAACCTAGGTGGGATTTGAGATGCTGTTCGGAATTATATTCCACAGAGAGACCTCTCTGGCAGGCGGAGGTTTTGGGTGCAAGGCCCTTCCAACTAGAATTTTTATTCCTTTGTCTTGCAGGCTGACCTCAGTCTTGATATTCGGGATGGAGCGAGTTTGTTCTACGGGGTGACCAGCCAGTATGAAGGCATTGAAAACATGACCATCACCTGCTCCTCTAAGGTCTGCTCCTTTGGGAAACAAGTTGTGGAGAAAGTTGAAGTAAGTTCCTATTTTACTTGCCCCCACTCCTGGTCCAACATGGTCCAGTTTAGTTCATTGCCACCTGTACCGAGGTACAGTGAAAGGCATTTGTTTCGTGCAAACCAGCCAGCGGAAGGACAGCGCATGCTTATGAGGCAACGTGATGTATAGGTGGAGTCAATGAAGAAACAGAAAATAAGTGCAGGAGTAGGCCATTCGGCCCAGCACCGCCATTCAATATGATCATGGCTGATCGTCCAAAATCAGTACCCCGTTCCTGCTTTCTCCTCATATCCCTTGATTCCATTAGCCCTAAGATCTATCTCTTGAAAACATCCAGTGAATCGGCCTCCACTGCCTTCTGTGGCAGAGAATTCCACAGACTCACAACTCTCTGGGTGAAAAATGTATGTCCTCGTCTCAGTCCCAAATGGCCGACCCCTTATTCTTAAACTGTGACCCCTGGTTCTGGACTCCCCCCAACATTGGGAAGTTTTTTCCTGCATCTCGCCTGTCCTTAAGAATTTTAAATATTTCTTTCTATAAGACCTATCTATACCTGTATATAACATCAGTGTGATGGATCTACATCTAAACTCTCTGAGAGTTCGTGCGGTTTTGGGCTTAGCCGTCCGCACGCTGAGCTATGTGGCTGTTCAGTGGCTTTTAGTTTTAAAGATACTGCGCAGAAACAGGCCCTTCGGCCCACCGAGTCTGCCTAGACCAGCGATCCCCGCACACTAACACTATCCTACACACATACATTTACACCAAGCCGATTATCCTACACGCCAAAACGTCTTTGGAGTGTGGGAGGAAACCAACGATCTCGGGGTAAAAACCCACACAGGTCACGGGGAGAGCGTGCAGGCATGCACCCGTAGTCGGGATCGAAACCGGGTCTCTGGCGCTGTGTAGGCGGCAGCTCTCCTGCTGCTCCACCGTGTTGAAGATTGCCTCTCCCTTGCCCCCCTCTGCAGACAGAGTACGCCCGGTTTGAGAACGGCCGCTTTGCGTACCGCATTCAGAGCTCCCCCATGTGTGAATACCTGGTCAACTTTATCCACAAGCTCAAGCAACTGCCGGAGAAATACATGATGAACAGCGTGCTGGAAAACTTCACTATTCTGCAGGTACAGTCGTTGACAAAGAATGACACTGAATTAAAAATGGAAAGGTTCCATTGTCAGCAATGCATGATCCATGCACGGGTGGTTGCTGCAATGTCACCTGCTAAAACTTATATACACATGGACAATAGGTGCAGGAGTAGGCCATTCGGCCCTTCGAACCGGCACCGCCATTCAATGTGATCATGGCTGATCATCCCCAATCAGTACCCAGTTCCTGCCTTCTCCCCATATTCCCTTTATTCTGCTAGCCCTAAGGGCTCTGTCTAACTCTCTTTTGAGAGTTCACACTTCACACTTCTTAAGTAAGTTCGTAAGTGATTGGAGCAGAATTAGGCCATTTGGACCATCTAGTCTACTCCGCCATTCAATCATGGCTGATCTATATCTCCCTCCTAACCCCATTCTCCTGCCTTCTCCCCATACCCTCCAGCACCTGTACCAATCAAGAATCTATCTATCTCTTCCTTAAAAATATCCATTGACTTCGCCTCCACAGCCGTCTGTGGCAAAGTATTCCATTGAAAAAACTCCAATGACATATATATTTTTGTTATTAAAAATTTATCAGTTAATAGAAGCGATTATCTGGAAATCAAATTACTAAGTCATTGGGTATTATTAAAGAGGAGATTGACAGGTTCTTGATTAATAGGTTTGACAACATTTAGTCAGAGGGTGGTGAATCTGTGGAATTAACTGCTATAGAAGGATGAGGAGGCCAAGTCAATGGATATTTCTAAGGCAGAGATAGATAGATTCTTGACCAGTAAGGGTGTGTTGGGGGTTATGGGGAGAAGGCAGGAGAATGGGGTTAGGAGGGAGTGATAGATCAGCCATGATTGAATTGTGCAATAGATGGGCTGAATGGCCTAATTCTGTTCCTGTGACTTATGAACTTTTGAACGTGTCATCTTTTATTTAGCTGCATGCGAACAAAATGTAGTTCTTTGTCAAATGCAAGAGATGTGATGCAAGTTGGGTGATCTAAGGCTAGGAGTCCAAAGGCCCTGCCCAACTTTCCCGAGTTACTCACGAACTCTCCCGAGTTTTCCCCTTGATTCGAACTCGGAGAATTACAGTAATAGCTGTTGGTAGGTACTCGGGGCTATTTTTGTTTAACTCGTGGACATTTTTCAAAGTGTTGAAAAAACGTCCCGACTTACCTGATGCCCCGAGTTCCTACGGCTGGCATTACGAGCCGCTACGAAACATCTACGGCCTCCTACGGTCATTCCCCGAGTATGAATCAAGGGGAATACTCGGGAGAGTTTGTGAAAGTGGGACAGGGCCTTAAGTCATCCCTTATTGCATCCTGTTGCAAACGTATCACTATACATAAATGCAATCTTAGTTAAGTACAAGTGTGCAGGAATAGTACACTGAGGCAGTGCCATGTGTTGGACCCATTTTACAAGATTCAAGACTGAAAGGTTTTATAAATGTAGGGTTCTTGACTTGGGCCAGAGAGTTGTCCTGGCCATGTTGCAGGGTCGGCCTGGCCTAGCATAGCTGTTTGTGTCCTCCGCCACACTGTGGCGCTGCAGGTGGTCTCCGATCCACGAGCTCGGCCTCTTGGAGCGGCTCCCGATCCAATTGAGCCCCAGGCTGCTGTGAGGCCTCCTTCGGCCTACTCCACCCACGCCCAGAATCCCACTCGGAGTTTCCACCGACGCTTCTCGGAGCACAGATCCAGGCTGTCCAACCCACTAGTTTAGTTTAGTTTCATTTCGTTTGGAGATACAGCCCTTCGGCCCACCGTGTCTGTGCCGACCCCGTAAACTAGCACTATCCTACACACACTAGGGACCATTTGCAATTTTACCGAAGCCAATTAATCTGCAAACCTACACGACTTTGGAGTGTGGGAGGAAACGCACGCGGTCACGGGGAGAACGTACAAACTGCGTACAGGCAGCACCCGTAGTCAGAATGGAACCCGTGTCTCTGGCGCCGTGAGGCAGCAACTCTACCGCTGGATCATCGTGCCGCCACTAAATCTTCCTCCCTCTCAGATATTGATCCGACAAGTTAGGTATATCTGGGCCTAGCTCTCTGCCTCTGTCTCTCTGCCTCCTGTGTTGATTTGAATAACAACCCTATCTTTCTCTGCTCTTTTCCAGGTGGTGACCAACAGAGACACGCAGGAACTACTCTTGTGTGTCGCCTACGTCTTTGAGGTCTCAACGAGTCAACACGGAGCCCAGCACCACATCTACAGACTGGTGAAAGACTAGACACTTAAAGCCTTGCTCTAAACGACTCTAATACACATCCAAGAGGTTGGCTTAGATCAACATATCACCGCCTTGCCTTTCTGATGTATCTCCAGCTGGAATTCCCGGGCTGGTCTCGTTGGCGAGGCCCGATTTCTCTCACAACACGAATAAAGCCTCATGCCTGGGTGTGTAAGGACAACGGTCGTTCTCCAAGACTTTCCACCGCTCTTTGTGAAAACGACAGCAACATTTAGCTTAACCAAATCACGGCCACGACCTAAATGGTTGACACAGAGGCCAGGTGTTGTGTGTGTGTGCGTGTGTGTCTTTGTATGAAGGTCAATCTGCTTACGGGGCTTTTGTTGTTGATAAACGGGGCGGCACGGTGGCGCAGTTGTTGCCTCACGGTGCCAGAGACCCCGGTTCGATCCTGACTACGGGTGCTGTGTCTGTACAGAGTTTGTACATCATTTTCGCCAGTGACCACGTGGGTTTTCTCCGGGTGCTCCGGTTTCCTCCCACACTCCAGTCCTGCAGGTCTGTAGGCCAATTGGCTTTGGTAAAAAAAAATTATAAATTGCCCCTAGTGTTTAGGATGGTGCTAGTGTGTGGGGGGTGATCGCTGGTCGGCACGGACTTGGTGGGCCGAAGGGCCTGTTTGTGTGTTGTATCTCTAACGTCTATAGTCTCAATGTTTTCTTTATCCTCATTGCTGATTGGAAATGATGTCAAGTACTTGAAGTTTAAATCAGGAAACCGAAGCTGCCTGAGCCCGTGATAATGGAGAGTTAAGGAGACATTGACCTTGTGTGTGGGAGACAGTGTGTGTGTTTGACTCTGAAGCTGGTGTGGGGAAGATAAATAAACGGACTGCCGATGATGCCACAATCAACATCTGCCTCGCCCCCATCTGTGGCCAGATACACCTCGCACTGCACAATGGACCCTTGCCCCCAGTACGTGTGTGTGTGGGGGGGGGGCGCGGTGGGGCAGCGGTAGAGTCGCTGCCTCACAGCACCAGTCAGAGACCCCGGTTCAATCCCCACTACAGGTGCTGTCCGTACAGAGTGTGAATGTTCTCCCCATGACCTGCGTGGGTTTTCTCCAGTTTCCTCTCCAGTTTGTACTGTAGATTAATTGGCTTGGTATAATTGTAAACTGTCCCGGGTGTGTGTAGGATCGTGTTGGTGTGCGGGGTCGGCACGGACTCGGTGGGCCGAAGGGCCTGTTTCCGGGCTGTGCCTCTAAACTAAACTACACTAAATCGGGGTGATTATCCTGACACATGCAGAGTGATCTTTGTCTTTTGAACGCACCGGGGCAGAGTATTTGGCCAACTTACGTAAACGCGTACTTATGTAAGCAATCCTTTACACCCCGTGGTCTCCACGTTGGAGCTCGTTTGTTTGCTTTCTCTCCCAGTTGACTATTGCAGACGTTAACCCCTTGCTAACCAGATTGAGATGTGCGGGAAGGAACTGCAGATGCTGGTTAATACCACAGATGAGGACACAGTGCTGGAGTAACTCAGCGGGACAGGCGGCATCTCTGGAGAAAATGGATAAAAGTGACAGCTCGGGTCGGGACCCTACTTTTGAGTTCTTCAGAAAGTGTAAAGAACCCTTCAGCAATGCAATAAGGAGGAGGGGGCACTCACACACACACACATACATGTACACACATACACACACATGTATGCACGCACACACACACATACATACATGTACACACACACACACATGTACGCACACTCCCACACATGTACGCACACACATACACTCCTACACACGTACGCACGCACACATACATGTACGCACGCACGCACACACATACATGTACGCACGCACACACACACATGTACGCATACACAAACACTCCC
>NC_073413.1:6413933-6451433 GCF_028641065.1 Leucoraja erinaceus | reverse complement strand
TGGAATGTTAGAAACATAGAAAATAGGTGCAGGAGTAGGCCATTCGGCCCTTCGAGCCTGCACCGGCATTCGATATGATCATGGCTGATCATCCAACTCAGTATCCCATCCCTGCCTTCTCTCCGTACCCCCTGATCCCTTTAGCCACAAGGGCCACATCTAACTCCCTCTTAAATATAGCCAATGAACTGTGGCCTCAACTACCTTCTGTGGCAGAGAGTTCCAGAGATTCACCACTCTCTGTGTAAAAAATGATTTTCTCATCTCGGTCCTAAAAGATTTCCCCCTTATCCTTAAACTGTGACCCCTAGTTCTGGATTTCCCCAACATCGGGAACAATCTTCCTGCATCTAGAATTTTGTAAGTTTCTATTAGATCCTCCCCTCAATCTTCTAAATTCTAGTTAGTACAAGCCGAGTCTACCCAGTCTTTCTTCATATGAAAGTCCTGCCATCCCAGGAATCAGTCTGGTGAACCTTCTCTGTACTCCCTCTATGGAAAGAATGTCTTTCCTCAGATTTGGGGACCAAAACTGTACGCAATACTCCAGGTGTGGTCTCACCAAGACCCTGTACAACTGCAGTAGAACCTCCCTGCTCCTATACTCAAAATGTTCAAAATATTTCCTCGGCGTCTGCGTGTTTCATTATGTCGAGCGCTGAAAAAAATCGTAACAAAAATCATTCTCTCTTTCTCAATGAGTTGAAGAAGGGTCTCACCCAAATCGTCACCTCTTCATTCCCTCCACGGAGTTTCTCAGCATGGCCACCCAGTTTCCCAGAGATGGCCATGGTGGACTACCCAGTCGCCCAGAGAGTGGACACTGCGCACGCGGGGAGCGGCAGTGATTTACGCAAAGACGTCACTGAATAACAACTCCCATCCCTCCATCTACTCACACACCCTCGACACATTGCATCCACACTGGCTCACCGTTCCCACACTGGGCCCAACCTGCCCAACATGTCCCATACACCAGTCCCACCATGTCCTTACCCTCCACACTTGTCCTATCCATGTACCTGTCTAACTGTTTCTTAAACGATGGGATAGTCCCAGCTTCAACTGCCTCCTCTGTCAGCTTGTTCCATGCACCCACCACCCCTTGTGTGAAAAAGTCACCCCTCAGATTCCTGTTAAATCTTTTCCCCTTCACCTTGAACCCATGTCCTCTGGTCCTCGATTCCCCTACTCTGGGGATGAGATTCTGTGCATCTACCCGATGTATTCCTCTCATGTTTTTGTATACAAGTCAAGTCAAGTCAAGTCAAGTTTATTTGTCACATACACATACGAGATGTGCAGTGAAATGAAAGTGGCAATGCTCGCGGACTTTTGTGCAAAAGACAAACAACAAAACAACCAAACCAAAGATCTATCTATCTCTGCTTTTAAAGCAGAGATAGATAGATTCTTTATTAGTATGGGTGTCAGGGGTTATGGGCAGGAGAAGGCAGGAGAATGGGGTTAGGAGGGAGACATACTGAATGATTGAATGGCGGAGTAGACTTGATGGGCCGAACGGCCTAATTCTACTCCCATTCCTTGTGACATTATGACCTTATCACCCGCTGGGTTACTCCAACATTTTGTGCCAGCTTCCACTTAAACCCTGCCTTCTCTCTGCACCCACACTGAGGGTCCAACTGAATATTCCCGTCCGACCGGTCACCTGTGCAAACTCCAAATGTTCCCACCAGGATTCCGATCAACCATAGTGTCTGCAGCTTCATGGCTCCGACCCTTGGAATATAAACACAGACCGCAGTTTTGTTTAGTTGAGTTGAGTTCAGTTTATTGTCACGTGTAACGAGGTACAGTGAAAAGCTTCTGTTGCGCGCTAACTAGTCAGCAGAAAGACAACACGTGATGATAATCGGGAAATTGCGTACAGTTTTTTGGTCTGTAAATCTGAGGAAGGACATTATTGCCAGGTAGAGCCAGTGCAGAACGGTCACCAGACTGATTAAGGATAGTCTGAGTGTGTTTAATGAAGGAACTGGAGATGACTGGTTAATACTCTCTAGAATTTAGAAGATTGAAAATGATCTTATGAAACTTACAAAATTCTCAAGGGGTTGGCAGCTATCTATGGAGCGAAGGAATAGGTGATGTTTCAGGTTGAGTCCAGGACAAGGGTGGGGGGGGGGGATAAAGGGGAAATCCTTTAAAACCGAGATGAGAAGAACTTTTTTTTTTCACGCAGAGAGTGGTGAAGGGGAACTCTCTGCCACAGAGGGTAGTTGAGGCCAGGGATTGGCTATATTTGGAGAAGTCAATGTAGATGTGGCCCTTGTGGCTAAGGTCATCATGGGGGTAGATAGAGAGAAGGAAATGTGTAGGAAGGAACTGAGACGATGTTTCAGCCATGATCATACAAAATGCTGGAGGCAGGCTCGAAGGGCCGAATGGCCTACTCCTGCACCTAATTTCTATGTGGGGTGACGTTTCTATGTTTCTCGAATGCCGTTTAGTGCAAGGTAAAGCCAGCAAAGTCCAATTAAGGATAGTCTGAGTGTTTTAAGAAGGAACTGCAGATGCTGGTAAAATCGAAGGTAGACAAAAATGCTGGAGAAACTCAGCGGGTGAGGCAGCATCTATGGAGCGAAGGAACAAGTGACGTTTCAGGTCGAGACTGACATTGGGGTGGGGTGGGGGGGGGACGGGAAGAAGAAAGGAATCTGCAGAGACAGTGGGCTGTGGGAGAGCTGGGAAGGGGACACCAAAGAGGTAGAAAAGCATTGACTACCTGAAATTCAAGTATGTTCAAACTGCTGGGTTTCCCTCTGAGGGTCCACCCATTCCTGGTAGATCCTGGGAATGTGTTGAAGGAACTGCAGACTGCATTTTACAACGAAGGTAGATGACAAAATGCTGGAGGAACTCGACCGGACAGGCAGCACCTCTGTAGAGAAGGAGTGGGTGACGTTACAGGTCGAGACCCTTCTCCAGATAGCAATGCAGGACCACAAACATGGGGCAGTCCTGAACTTCGATCTACCTCAAGGTTTTGGGTCGGGACCCTTCCTCGGACTGAGATGGTGCCTGAGCCACTGAGTTACTCCAGCACTTTGTCTCTTTTTTTCTGTTAACCAGCATCTGCAGTTCCTGTTTCGCTTGAGCAGCTTACACCACGGAGGTATGAACATTGACTACTCTAACTTCAAGTAGCCCTTGCTTTCCCTCTCCATCCCCCCCCCCTTCCCTGTTCTCCTACCAGTCTTGCTGTCTCCGACTGCATTTTATCACATTGTGGAGATCATATAACATTGTACAATATTTGTCCAAAACACTTTGATTACACAAACCAACAACTTCAGTTTTGTATATAAAGAATATACTCAGAAAAAAATCATTGATCTGAAACAGTAATGTTGCTTCTCTCTCCATACGGTGCTGGCTCGAAGGGCCGAATGGCCTACTCCTGTACCTATTGTCTATTGAATTTCTGTTTGTTTTGTTGTTACTTTCTCCCAGCTAACAATGGTCCATTCTCCATTTTCCTTTGATCTCCATTCCCTTTGTCCTATTTTCACACCTTACACTTCCTTATCTACCTGTACATCTCCCTCTCCCCTGACATCAGTCTCGACCTGAAACGTCACCCATTCCTTCTCTCCAGAGATGCTGCGTGTCCCGCTGAGTTCCTTGTTTCCTGACAAGTAATCGAGGGTCACATCAACCGAGGGCTTGAGTTGGACTTTAGAAGGACCTTGTGTGAAGATCTCCCTGTTACAGTAAGATGCGGCAATGGGGAAGAGGGCAAACTTGCCTTACCTTTGTGAGCTGAAGATGCCGAGGGTCTTGAGTCCTCCACTATGATTCAGATTGCTCGCTGGTCTTGGACTGGTGCAGCAGTATTTATTGAGAGATCTCGCAGGGGGTGGGAACAACACCATCGGGGGCGGCACCCTCACCAAATTGTCTCAGCCCATCCACACCCCACCAACCCCCCTCTGTGTGTAGGAAGGAACGGCAGATGCTGGTTTTAAAACGGCCTGTTTCCTTCATCATCATTTTATTGCCCGTCTTTCAATCATTTGTTCTACATCACCGTCTCTATTCCTCTCGTTTCCCTTTAGAAAATAGGTGCAGGTCGGAGGCCATTCGGCCCTTCGAGCCAGCACCGCTTTCCCCTGACTCTCAGTCCAAAGAAGGGTCTCGACATGAAACGTCACCTATTCCTTCTCTCCAGGGATGCTGTCTGGCCCACTGAGTCACCCGCTGAGTTACTCCAGCATTTTGAGTCTAGGAATCCTCCTCTCTTTCCTATCCACGTACTTGTACAAATGTCTTTTAATCTTATTGAAGGACACTGGTGCTCGAGTTCCAGTTCATGTTATTCATAAGTTCATAGGTTTTAGGAGCAGAATTAAACCATTTGGCCCATCAAGTCTACTCCGCCATTCAATCACGGGTGATCTATCTCTCCCTCCTAACCCCATTCTCCTGCCTTCTCCCCATAACCCCTGACACCTGCACTTATCAAGAACCTATCTATCTCTGCCTTAAAAAATCCATTGACTTGGCCTTTACAGCCTTCTGTGGCAATGAATTCCATTGAAATATTCAGTTGAAATATATATTTGTTATTAAAAATTCATCAATTAATAGAGGCGATTGTCTTGAAACCAAATTACCAAGTCATTGGGTATTTTTAAAGTGGAGATTGACAGGTTCTTGATTAGTACGGGTGTCAGGGGTTAGGGGGAGAAGGCAGGACAATGGGGTTAGGAGGGAGAGATGGATCAGCCGTGATTGAATGGTGGAGTAGACTCGATGGGCCGAATGCTCCTGTCACTTATGAACTTGCGAACGTACTATCTTTTATTGCGCTGAATTCTAACAAAAGGTAGTACTATATCAAATGCAAAAGATTTGATGCATGTTGTGTGATGCATGTTGTGTGATGCATGTTATGTGATGCATGTTGCATGTTGTGTGATGCATGTTGCTTGTTGCATAATGCATGTTATGTGATGCATGTTGCATGATGCATGTTGTGTGATGCATGTTGCATGATGCATGTGTTATGTGATGCATGTTGTGTGGTGCATGTTGCATGATGCATGTTGTGTGATGCATGGTGCATGTTGCATGATTCATGTTATGTGATGCATGTTGCATGTGTGTGATGCATGTTGCATGTTGCATGATGCATGTTGTGTGATGCATGGTGCATGTTGCATGATTCATGTTATGTGATGCATGTTGCATGATGCATGCTGTGTGATGCATGTTGCATGATGCATGCTGTGTGATGCATGTTGCATGATGCATATTGTGTGATGCATGTGATGCATGCATGTTGTGTGATGCATGTTGCATGATGCATATTGTGTGATGCATGGTGCATGTTGCATGATGCATGTTGTGTGATGCATGTTGCATGATGCATATTGTGTGATGCATGTTGCATGTTGCATGTTGCATGCACCAACCCCATTCTCCTGCCTTCTCTCCATAACCTCGACACCCGTACTAATCAAGATTCTATCTATATCTGCCTTAAAAATATCTGAAGATAGACACAAAATGCTGGAGTAGCTCAGCGGGACAGGCAGCATCTCTGGAGAGAAGGAATGGGTGAGGACGTTTCGTGTTGAGACCCTTCCTCAGACCAGACACCTATCATTCAAAAATATCCACTGACTTGGCCTCCACGGCCGTCTGTGGCAATGAATTCCACAGATTCACCACCCTCTGACTGAAGGTTTATCACCGTGTAGTCGAGCACAGTGAGGTACAGGTACAGTGATGAATCTTCAACACGGCACCAACACCTAACACATAGACTCAGACAAACCAGGAACAACAAGTTACACACAACTCACACTTAACACTCTAAACAAAGGAGAGCTGTGAAAACAAGGCACTCGGTCTGAAATAGAATTAGTAAAATAAACCAACGGTGGTGTTAGAAATTTTCCAACAAACGACTATTACCAAACCAGAGGTACAACTGCACAAACTTTATTGTGAGAGAGAGAGTCACACAGAGTCTGTGCGAGTCCTCCTGCGCTAATGCTGAAAAACATCTCTAGATACATTGATTGAATCCAAAAAGCGTCGAGACAATGGCAACTGATAAGGAAACTCAGAATTGAAAGGAAATAACAGTTAGCTGCGGAATGTTTCACCAGAGCAAGATTAGCCATTCTGCAAGCTATGTGATTACTCCTAATCACTCGACCGACCGAGACCTGTTGATTACTTGCGCCCTAGGCAGTTTCGGTAAGCGATCTTGTACAGACACAGATAGAATACATAAGGTAACAGATACGTAAATTTTCCATCAAGGGGAAACAAGAACTAGTTTAGTTTAGGAGGTTACACAAAAAAGCTGGAGAAACTCAGCGGGTGCAGCAGCATCTATGGAGCGAAGGAAATAGGCAACGTTTCGGGCCGAAACCCTTCTTCAGACTGATCGGGGGCGGGGGTGGGTGGGGACAAGAAAGGGAAAAGGAGGAGTAGCCCGAAGGCTGGGGGATGGGAGGAGACAGCAGGAGGGCTGAGGAAGGGGAGGAGACAGCAAGGACTAACAGAATTGGGAGAATTCGATGTTCATGCCCCCGGGGTGCAGACTCCCCAAACGGAATATGAGGTGCTGTTCCTCCAATTTCCGGTGCTGCTCGCTGTGGCCATGGAGGAGACCCAGGACAGAGAGGTCGGAGACGGAGTGGGAGGGGGAGTTGAAGTGCTGAGCCACCGGGAGGTCAGCTTGGTTATTGCGTTTAGTTTAGTTTAGTTTAGTTTAGTTTAGAGATGCGGGGCAGAAGCAACCCAGTTTCGATCCTGACTACAGGTGCTGTCTGTACAGAGTTTGTACGTTCTCCCTGTGACTGCGTGGGTTTTCTCCGGGTGCTCTGGTTTCCTCCCACACTCCAAAGACGTGCAGGTTTGTAGGTTAATTGGCTTCTGTAAAATTGTCCCTTATGTGTAGGATAGAACTAGTGGGTGTAGGTTGGTCGGCGTGGGTCAAAGGACTTTGATGCTCAAGTTCAAGTCCAAGTTCAAGTGAGTTTATTGTCAGGTGTCCCTGTATAGGACAATGACATTCTTGCTTTGCTTCAGCACACAGAACATAGTAGGCATTTGCTACAAAACAGATCAGTGTGTCCATATACCGATATGCTATATCACTGAATAAACAGATTAATGTGTAAATAGGAACTGCAGATGTTGGTTTACCCCAAAGATAGGCACAAAGTGCTGGAGTAACTCAGCGGGTCAGGCAGCATCTCTGAAGACAGGGAATAGGTGATGTTTTGGATCTGATGAAGGATCTCAACCTGAAACGCCACCCATTCCTTCTCTCCAGAGATGCTGCCTGACCCGCTGAGTTACTCCAGCATTTTGCGCCCATCTGTGGTCTAAACGAATAAATGGATGTTTACAAAAATGCTGGAGAAACTCAGCGGGTGCAGCAGCTGCACCCGCTGAGTTTCTCCAGCATTTTTGTGTGCCTTCGATTTTCCAGCATCTGCAGTTCCTTCTTAAATAAATAAATGGATGTGCTGTCCCACCATGATATGGGGTCAAGGAAAGAGAGTTTTTATGTTTATTGTTAAATTCTTTAATGTTGTGTCTTATCTTTATTTCTGTGCTGCAATGGCAAGTCAAATTTCACTACACCATTTGGTGTATGTGATAATAAATGTCCTTTGTATCCTTTTGTATCCTTTGAGTTCACACCCTGTTTCCATCTATCTTTCCCCCACACACACACGAGAACCACACCACACAGAAGGCTTTCGACAAGGTCCCACATAAGAGATTAGTATACAAACTTAAAGCACACGGTATTGGGGGTTCAGTGTTGATGTGGATAGAGAACTGGCTGGCAGACAGGAAGCAAAGAGTAGGAGTAAACGGGTCCTTTTCACAATGGCAGGCAGTGACTAGTGGGGTACCGCAAGGCTCAGTTCTGGGACCCCAGCTATTTACGATATATATTAATGATCTGGAAGAGGGAATTGAATGCAATATCTCCAAGTTTGCGGATGAAATGAAGCTGGAGGGCAGTGTTAGCTGTGAGGAGGATGCTAGGAGGCTGCAAGGTGACTTGGGTAGGTTGGGTGAGTGGGCAAATGCATGGCAGATGCAGTATAATGTGGATAAATGTGAGGTTATCCACTTTGGTGGCAAAAACAGGAAAGTAGACTATTATCTGAATGGTGTCCGATTAGGAAAAGGGGAGATGCAACGGGACCTGGGTGTCATGGTACACCAGTCTTTGAAAGTATGAATGCAGGTGCAGCAGGCAGTGAAGAAAGCAAATGGTATGTTAGCATTCATTGCAAAAGGATTTGAGTATAGGAGCAGGGAGGTTCTACAGCAGTTGTACAGGGTCTTGGTGAGACCACACCTGGAGTATTCCGTACAGTTTTGGTCTCCTAATCTGAGGAAAGACATTCTTGCCATAGAGGGAGTACAGAGAAGGTTCACCAGACTGATTCCTGGGATGCCAGGACTTTCATATGAAGAAAGACTGGACAGACTCGGCTTGTACTCGCTAGAATTTAGAAGATTGAGGGGGGATCTTATAGACACTTTCAAAATTCTTAAGGAGTTGGACAGGCTAGATGCAGGAAGATTGTTCCCGATGTTGGGGAAGTCCGGAAGTAGGGGTCATTTTTTACACAGAGAGTGGTGAATCTGTGGAATTCTCTGCCACAGAAGGTAGTTGAGGCCACAGTTCATTGGCTATATTTAAGCGGGAGTTAGATGTGGCCCTTGTGGCTAAAGGAATCAGGGGGTATGGAGAGAAGGCAGGGACGGGATACTGAGTTGGATGATCAGCCATGATTATATTGAATGGCGGTGCAGGCTCAAAGGGCCGAATGGCCTACTCCTGCACCTATTTTCTATGTTTCTAAGTTTCTATGTATCCTTTGAGTTCACGTCGCAGCCCTATTTCCACCACCAAGAACAAGAAGCAACGAGACAGGCACCATTGTATGCAGATGCCGAGAAGTGTGTTCATCTCAGGCTGGACAACTTCTAATCTTGTGTGTACGGACTCGATAAGAAGATGATCAACCATGACTGCGGGAACTTTCTGAGCACGGCACATGAATGGTTAAAGCCTTCGTTGCATCTCGGCGTGGCTTCAAAGACAGCCCTTGTTGAGGAGATGTGTGACACAAGGCCGTGCATCTGAGTGGAGCCGCAGGTGCGCCGAATGAGCTGAGTAGTCCACTCGCTTCCCAGCGGGCCTCTTGAGCCGGCTGCATCCACCTGGGTCCCGTGGCCTCTCAATGCCCGCTCATACATTTCAAAGGCTGTGATCCTCTCTCCGACACTTTGTCATCTCGTCAGCGGCCCTGCGACTCGGGTAAACTGGAGGCGAGTCATCGCCACCCAGAGCCACTCAGAACAAAGTGCGTTGCCTCTTCATATGGTCACGGCAGCTGCTCCATGCTTCACTGAGAATGTCTGCCGCTAAATAATCCTCGCGTTAAAAAAATGGTGGCCAATCTTCATACTCAAGGAATAAAGAGCTCATTCCTTAATCAACTCCAGTCCCCCATTCATCTAATTATTAGATTGTATTATGCTTAGTAAATCAGGAGTATAACACACAAAACAGTTGCTGAAATGTGGATGCATATATACACTAATCTTACAATCTTGTACATATTGTATAATATTTTACTTACGCCAAAAAAAAAGACTTTCAATAGACAATAGACAATAGGTGCAGGAATAGGCCATTCGGCCCTTCGAGCCAGCACTGCCATTCAATGTGATCACTTTCACTGTACCTAGGGACATGTTTAGTTTAGTTTAGAGATTCACTCATCATCAATGGAAACATCAGCGACGCAGTGGTGCTGGTTTCCATCGGGAACGGTGACGGACGTACCACACGTCTCCGTCCTCCAGTTCCTGCGGACTTCCGCCGCTGGAGGTCTAGGATGTTGGTGTGTGTGTGTGTGTGTGTGTGGGTGTGTGTGTGTGTGTGGATGTGTGTGTGTGTGTGTGCTTTATCATCATTCCTTACAATGCCGTGTACATCAGTGATCGCAACTTCTACTGAAGTGTGTGGATGGCTGTTGGCTCGCTAGGAGCTCATCCGCCCTTTGACATGCCTTGTTTTTGGTCCTGCTGGGGGTCCACAGCCCCCTCCTCACCTGGCAAACCAGGTGGGGGAGACGATTTAGTCGCCGACTATCCGACCATGGAGCAGGAAGCACGGGCTTACATGGTACCCGTGGCAGGGGGAACTCCCCCCCCTCCCCCCCGACCTGACCATATAGTTTAGAGATATAGCGTGGAAACAGGCCATTCGGCCCACCAAGTCCGCGCCGACCAGCGATCCCTGCACACTAACACTATCCTACACACACTTGGAACAATTCAGAGTGTCTCCGAGGATCCTCCAGTGCTTCTACGCAGCGGCGGTGGAAAGCATCTTCTCCGGGAACATTACCATCTGGTTCGGGAATTGCTCTGCCAAGGACAAGAAGGCTCTGCAGAGAGTAATGCGTTTGGCCGAACACACTATGAGAACTTCACTCACCCCCCTGCAGGAACTATACAACAGGAGGTGCAACTCCAGAGCAAACAAAATCATGGGAGACCCCTTCCACCCCTGCAACGGACTGTTCCAGCCGCTACAGTCAGGCAAACGCCTCCGTTGCCATGCGGTGAGAACGGAGAGGTTGAGAAGGAGTTTCTTCCCAGAGGCAATTCGGACTGTAAACGCCTATCTCACCAGGGACTAACTCTACAGAACGTTTTTCCTTCCATTATTTATTATGTAAAAGAATATGTGTGTTATGATTGTGTTTATAATTTGTTTGGTTGTTTTGTTGTTTGTCTTTTGCACAAAAGTCCGCGAGCATTGCCACTTTCATTTCACTGCACATCTTGTATGTGTATGTGACAAATAAACTTGACTTGACTTGACTTGATTTACAATTATACCAAGCCCAATTAACCTTCAAACCTGTACGTCTTTGGAGTGTGGGAGGAAACCGGAGTTCCCGGAGTTAACCCAGGCAGGTCACGGGGAGAACGTACAAACTCCGTACTGTTATCCCCTGTAGTCAGGATGGAACTCTGGTCTCTGGCGCTGTGAGGCAGCGACTCTAACACTGTGCCACCGTGCCCCCCACTCATGTACATCAGTCTGATTGCGCCTACGTATAATGAGTTTTACTGAATTATATGCAAAAAAAAGAATTTCACTATACCTGGTTACGTTTAGTTTAGGTTCAGCATGGAAACAGGCCCTTCGGCCCACCGAGTCCATGCCAACCAAGTCCTATCGACACTAGTCCCACCTGCGTGCGTTTTTACGATGACAAATTCTAGTTATGACACCAGGTGGCTCCAGCAATGGCTGTCTCATCAACAGTCTGTCTGTCCTTTTAAGTCTTTGTGTCTGTTTTGTATGTGTTAGATGTATGTTTCTTTGTGAACTTTCGCTTGTTTTGTGTGGGGGTGGAAGGGGGGGGCAGTTGGGGGAAACTTTTTCTATTATTTACCTCGGCGGGCTGCGGTTTTGTTCCGTATCGTATCTCCGTCCGCGCTTCGGCCTAACATCGAGGAGTTGTCGGCCTTTGCTGGAGATCGCGGGACTTTAATGTTGCGGAGCCCGTGATCCCTGTCGGGGGGTCGTCTTAGGGACTCCGACCGTGGGGGCCTGTGGGACTTTAGTAGCATCACGGAAACCGCGGTCTCTGGTTAGAGGCCGACTTCGGGGAGGTCCAATCCGCCTCCAAGCTTCGACCGCCCCAACGCGGGAATTTCGACCGCCCCGACACTGGGGCTTCGACCGCCCCAACCGCGGGAGAATAAAGAGGAAGATGTTTGGACTTTATTGCCTTCCATCACGGTGAGGAACGGGGGGATTCACCACTCTGGTGAATGTTTATCTTAACTTTTATGTAGTTGTTGCTTTTTTTTCCAGTATGGCTGTATGGTCATTCGAATTTCACTGTGTACCTTAAGGTGCATGTGACAATAAGACCTTGAAACCTTGAACCCAAACGCCTCTGTTCAAAAATAAAAGCAAACAGCAAGCATTGATGTAACCATAACACTTTTATTGAAGATATAAATCAGACATGAACATGTCCTGGAACTTATATACCATAATACTGATAGAGCTTCTAGGTCATCCAACATAGTAAAAATAGATCAGAAATGATCACAAGGTATGCCGCTCCACTACGGCATTCAATAGACAAGGAATTACTCAGCGTCAGAAGTCAGAATTCAGGGTCAGAATTCAGAATCAGAATCCAGAATCAGAATTCAGGGTCAGAATTCAGGATCAGAATCCAGAATCAGAATTCAGGGTTCAGGGTCAAAATCCAGAATCAGAATTCAGGGTCAGAATTCAGAATCAGAATTCAGGGTCAGAATCCAGAATCAGAATTCAGGGTCAGAATTCAGAATCAGAATCAAGGGTCAGAAGTCAGAATAGATCAGAAATTCTCACAAAGTCCACATTGCTACGGCATTCAAAAGACCTCAGAATTATTCAAAATCAGAATTCACAATCAGAATTCGGAAGAGATAAGAAATTATTACAAAGTGATAGACTTGAGAATGAGACGACATTGTACTTGGTGGTAGATGTTTTTATTGCATTCACTGTATTGAGCAGTGGACCCTTAATCACTCCCTCTCTTTCATATCAGATGGGAGTTGACCACAGGGGCCATCAGAGGCAGGTACAGCACTAATTTAGACAGCAGATATAAGGTATTTGTCACAGGATTTACTGGGCATCCCATGCATCAGTGCCACTGTTGTGACGATTACAGTCAAGGGAAGGAGTTATTTTCACAGGTCATGGTCTGCATTTCAAGTCACTTTATTTCACAGGATTCCACACAAAGTTAATAAATTATTAGCCGCAAGTACTAGTGTGAACTAGTTAGTGGGAAACTTTCCCGTCTCTTCTTTAAACATTCACATGGCAATTTTGAGGTGCAGAATCTCATCATAATTACTAAACCTCTAATAACCCTCACAAATCTGCAGTGCGGCCCCACCCACAGTGTGGCCCCTCCCAGCGTGGCCCCTCCCATTTGTGTGGACCCTCCCACATGGTGACTCCTCCCACAACATGCCTCCTCCCACAGGGTGACTCCTCCCATGTCACGGCCCCTCCCCCAGCATGGTCCCTCCCACACCATGGTCCCTCCCACAGCATGGTCCCTCCCACAGGAATGGGTGACGTTTCGGGTCGAGACCCTTCCTACACAGAGAATGGAGGGTTGTGGATTATGAGCAGGCAGATGAGAGTCTGAAGAATGGTCTTGACCCGAAACGTCACCCATCCCTTCTCTCCAGAGATGCTGCCTTGTCCCGCTGAGTTACTCCGGCGTTTGTGTCTATCTTGGGCTTGAACCAACATCTGTAGTTCCTTCCGACACAGATAATGTTCGGCACGGATGTTGGGGGCCGAAGAGCCTGCTCCTGTGCTGTCCTGTTCCATGTTCTAAGTGCCAAGGGAAACCAAACCACATTCAAGACACCGTCCGATGTCCAGCATGGGACGGGATTCTATGAACGGGAGTTCTTCACCTTTCACAACTTCTTCTGGTTTCCAATATGGAATATTTCACCACTGCCCAGTATACATACATCGGGCCGAGTCCACTCCCGGCTAAAATCCAGGGAATGCCAGGGCCCCGTGGATTGAATCGACTGTTGAATTACTCTGTGATATAGGTTGGATTAAGGTTGGCAGTGGGCGAGTCAGATGGTACAGCATCTGAACCGTAGATCGCAGTCAAATCCATGGAGAGGGATTTAAAACGTGGACTAAAAGTAAAATTATGGCAGGAAGACATTAAAAAAAAGAAAAAGAAACTCGCTGGTTTTTCAACCCCATCCACACCAGCCCTCGGGCTCTCCAGTTTACTGAAAGCGGATGAGTTTGTCGTAGTCTGGGTCGATGTTCCTACACAATAACATCGATAGGGACATCCCAAGGAGCTGCCGGAAAAGGGAGAGAGACATTACATATCGTCGATTTCTTGGAAGCATATGGTGCAATACAAACGTGGAAATGATCCGTTTCAGGACTGGGTGAATGGTGGTCATGAAGAACAAATAGCTATCTCTCCTTTATTCTTCAGTTTTCCACCTCTTTTCTTCATTTTCTTTCTTTCTCCTTTTCTCACTTTCTGATATCACACACTTCTTTTCTATTCTTTTTCTGTCTCCGTTTTAATGTTAAAATAAAAATAATAAGAAGCTGTACATGAATTGTAACATGCCAATATATACTAGGTACCTTTGGTACCATGTTATTCTAATTAAAAAAATAATTAAAAAAACATTACATAGCAAGACTGTCAACAGCATTGTTGCACGGAGGGATCCTGGGGGTCACTGAAGGGGTCAACGCAGGTAAAGCAGGCACCAGGTATAGTTGGCATCATTGTTTGGGCTATAAGTAGAAGAGTCAGCAACACTATTTAAACACTGCCCAGTCCATCATCGGCTCTGACCTCCCTTCCATCGATAGATGGGGATCTATCGCAGTCGCTGCCTCAAAAAGGCTGGCAGTGTCATCAAGGACCCACACCATCCTGGCCACACACTCATCTCTCCGCTGCCTTCAGGTAGAAGGTACAGGAGCCTGAAATCTGCAACATCCAGGTTCAGGAATAGCTGCTTCCCCACAGCCATCAGGCTATTAAACTTAACTCAAACAGTTGCCTGCTGCACTTTATATGCTTATTCATGTGTGTGTATATATATTGAATGGTATTTAAGAAGGAACTGCAGATGCTGGAAAAGGGTTTTGGCCCGAAACGTTGCCTATTTTCCTTCGCTCCATAGATGCTGCTGCACCCGCTGAGTTTCTCCAGCTTTTTTGTGTACCTTATAATTGAATGGTATATGGACACGCTGATCTGTTCTGTATTCATGCCGACTATGTTCTGTTGTGCTGAAGCAAAGCAAGAATTTCATTGTCCTATCTGGGACACATGACAATGAACTCTTGAATCTTGACACTTGTGCCACAACGCTCCTCTTTTCCAGCCCTTTAAACAGCCCTTCACACACGACTATTGAGAGCCACACAATGGGTTTAGTTTATGTTAGAGATACAGCGCGGAAACAAGCACTTTGGCCCATCGAGTCTGCATCGACCAGCGATCCCCTCTATCCTGAACACACTGGGGACAATTTACTATCGCACCAAGCCAATTAATCCACAATCCTGTGTGTCTTTGGAGTGTGGGAGGAGACCAGAGATCCAGGAGCAAACCCACGCAGTTCAAGTTCAAGTTCAAGTGAGTTTATTGTCATGTGTCCCTGTATAGGACCATCAAATTCTTGCTTTGCTTCAGCACACAGAACATAGTAGGCATGACTACAGAACAGATCAGTGTGTCCATATACCATGATATAAATATACACACACATGAATAAATAAACTGATAAAGTGCAAATAACAGAAAATGGTTATTAATAATCAGAGTTTGGCTGTGGGGAAGTTTCCATGGGGAGAACGTGCAAACTCCGTACAGACAGCACCCGTGGTCGGGATCGAACCCGGGTCTCCGGCGCTGCGCCCCCCGTGTCCGACAAAACCACTACGTCGCATCTACTGAACGGTTTATTAGGTGGATATAGACTGGCAGCTTTGGGGGGGGGGGGGGGTCTCCACATTGTCGGGGGGGTGGGTCCCTGGGCCGTGCGGCAGGTGGCTCTGCTCACTCCCTAGACCTCACCGACAGCAGCGTGGCAGTGGACTGCCTCGGTGAGAGCCTTGCCGCCTGCTCCCCTCTCTCCAAGGCCAGCGTGGTGATGCTGGCGGTCGGAGATGGCTGTCCCGACTGCCTGCCCGTTGTCAGATTCCGCAGTGTGGTCACGGACGGGGTGGGTGACTTCAACAGCGGCGCCCCCGTGCGCAACGTGATGTTGGAGGCCCTCAGTGACCCGCCTGACTCTGACCCCGACTGCACTTCCTGCTGCACTGCCTCCACTGTGGCTCTGATGGAGGGGATGGCTAACAGCTCTGATGGTGACTGAAGGCCCTCTCCTGACACGCTGGAGCGCCTGGTCGAGATCCCGTCAAGTGGCGGGATCGGGCATTCGCACCTCAAGCGCAAGTTCAACACGAACAGGATAGTCGATAATACAAAGAGGATCAGCTGGAAGGGAAAGGCAGCAAAAGTAACGCAAAGTCTGCTTTAAGCCAACATACTCCACACACACACACACACACACACACACACACACACACACACACACACACACACACACACACACACACACACACACACACACACACACACACACACACACACACACACACACACACACACACACACACACACACACACACACACACACACACACACACACACACACACACACACAGCGGTAGAGCTGCTGCCTTTTACGGCGCCAGAGTCCCGGGTTCGGTCCTGACTGCGGATGCTGTCTGTATGGAGTTTGTACCGTAATTGTGCAGTTTTGGTCCCCTAATTTGAGGAAGGACATTCTTGCTATTGAGGGAACCCAGCGTAGGTTTACAAGGTTAATTCCCGGGATGGCGGGACTGCCAAATGCTGAGAGAATGGAGCAGCTGGGCGTGAACACTCTGGAGTTTAGAAGGATGAGAGGAGATCTCATTGAAACATATGAGATTGCTAAGGGCTTGGACACGCTAGAGGCAGGAAACATGTTCCCGATGTTGGGGGAGTCCAGAACCAGGGGCCACACACAGTTTAAGAATAAGGAGTAAGCCATTTAGAACGGAGACGAGGAAACACATTTTCTCACAGAGAGTGGTGAGTCTGTGGAATTCTCTGCCTCAGAGGGCGGCGGAGGCCGGTTCTCTGGATGCTTTCAAGAGAGAGCTAGATAGGGCTCTTAAAAATAGCGGAGTCAGGGGATATGGGGAGAAGGCAGGAACGGGGTACTGATTGGGGATGATCAGCCATGATCACATTGAATGGCGGTGCTGGCTCGAAGGGCCAAATGACCTACTCCTGCACCTATTGTCTATTGTCTATAATATCAATGTAATGTAATAGCAATGTAATATCATTGTTGAGGTGACCTGCTGTCTTGTCACATATTTCATTGTACCGTCGACCCTGTCTTAACCTACATGGGGACACACATACTTACACACACACACACGCACCGACCCTCATGGGGACCCACACACACACACATACAGACTGACCTTCTCATAGGGACCCACACACACACACACATATATACACTGACACTCATGGACACACACACACAGAGCCTCAGTGGGGGACCGATACTCTCGACACAGATTGTCATTGGGGGATGTATAACACTCGATCAGTACGGGTGTCAGAGGTTACGGGGAGAAGGCAGGACAATGGGGCGAGGAGTGAGAGATAGATCAGCCATGATTGAATGGCGGAGTAGACTTGATGGGCCGAATGGCCTAATTCTGCTCCTATCGCTTATGACCTTGTGAACAGCAGCAGTAACACAGCAATGAATTCTGACAAATTACTAATTGAGTTCCCTGCAGAGTAGCATACTGTAGAGTCTCTAATATAGTTTTAGAGACCCAACGAGGGAAGAGGCCCTTCAGCCCACTGGGTCCATGCTGACCAGCGATGTACACCACAGTTCGATCCTGCAATTTTACAAAAGCCAAGTAATCTACAAACATGCACATCTTTGGGATGTGGGAGGAAACGGGAGATCCCGGAGAAAACCCACGCAGTGCAATCTCCGTACAGACAAGCAGCGGCAGTCGGGATGGAAGCCGGATCTCTGGCGCTGTGAGGCAGCAACTCTACCGCTGCGCTCACAAAAACTCAGGTGATCACACACAATTATATAAGTCCTCTGAGCGAGGGCTATATGTATATTTGTATGTAGTTTGTTTGTTTATACTATTCTTATAACAAATGTAAAGCACTTTGGCCAACGAGAGTTGTTTTTTAAATGTGCTATATGAATAAATGTGACTTGACTTGACTTGATAAATAGATCACACACACACACACACACAACGTACAGATATTAATTTTCACCCACACACTTAGATGTTACCTTGCCAATAATCCAGGTAGGAATCTCTGGGTATACAATGCAAGCGGATGAAAGAGAATGGGGTTAGTACTTAGCAACACCGACACGTCACACACACACGGCAGCTGTCAAAGGGAGCAGGATTTGGATCCCTCCACTTCACTCCTGTTCCCACTCTGGTAATCCACTCCATTCTTTCCTGCCACCCAACTCTCCTCTCCCTTAGTTCAGCTTGGAGACACAGCGCGGAAACAGGCCCTTCGGCCCACCGCGTCCGCGCCGACCAGCGATCCCCGCGCACTATCCCACACACATGCTCGGGACAATTTACAGTTTCACCAAGCCAATTAGACCTACACACTCCACTAGTCTCTGGAGTGTGGGAGGAGAACCGAAGCACCCGGAGAAAACCCACACAGGTCACGGGGAGAACATGCAAACTCCGTACAGGCAGCACCCGTAGTCAGGATCGAACTGGCGCTGTGAGGCAGCAACTCTACCGCTGCACCACAATGCTGCCCTTACCATACATCTTAAAGAGGTGTATATAGTCGTGAGGGGAATAGATAAGGCAGATGCTTTTACCCAGAGTAGGGGAAACAGTTTAAGAATAAGGGGCAAGCCATTTGGAACAGAGACGAGGAAACACTTTTTCTCACAGAGAGTGGTGAGTCTGTGGAATTCTCTGCCTCAGAGGGCAGTGGAGGCGGGTTCTCTGGATACTTTCAAGAGAGAGCTAGATAGGGCTCTTAAAAATAGCGGAGTCAGGGGATATGGGGAGAAGGCAGGAACGAGGTACTGATTGGGGATGATCAGCCATGATCACATTGAATGGCGGTGCTGGCTCGAAGGGCCGAATGGCCTACTCCTGCACCTATTGTCTATTGTCTATACATGGAGAGGGAAGGTTTAGAGGGATTTGGACCAGGGGAGGGTAATTGGTCTGAAGAAGGGTCTCAAACTATTCCTTTTCTCCAGAGATGCTGCCCGACCTGCTGAGTTACTCCAGCATTTTGTGTCTGTCTTGGAGGGTAATTGTAAACTAGCTGAGATGGGACATCTTGGTCAGCATGGGGGAACGGGGCCGAAGGGCCTGATTCCATGCTGTACGACGTTATGTCAGGGAGGGAGGGAGAGGTACGCTCTGGAGATATCCACTGAGAGAGACTGGAAGGTCCCTGATACCTGCTCCTACCTCAGCCAGCAACAAACTCCATTCAAAGCCCACAAGGCATTTGTCATCAACCCCACCTCCCCTCAAGTCTCATTGCTCAAAGTTCACTCCAGTCACCACAGCAAGCCCGGGCACCTGGTGGGAGGTGTTGGCGGATCAGGCCGCGAGCCCGGGAACTCCGTCTCTCTCCGGCTCAGGCACCCGCTCACACTGCAGCAGAGAAGCTGCAGGAACTGAACACAGCACGGCTTAGTAGCAGGCACCAGCCCTCCTCACTAACCCAGCCCTGCACACAGTACACACACACACACATACATACATAGTACACACACATACACACAGTACCCACACACACAGTACACACACACACACAGTGCACACCACACACACCACACACACACACACACAGTGCACACACACACACACACACACACACACACACACACACACACACACACACACACACACAGTACACACACACACACACACACACACACACACACACACACACACACACACACACACACACCACACACACACACACACACACACACACACACACACACACACACACACACACACACACACACACACACACACACACACACACACACACACACACACACACACACACACACACACACACAGTACACCCGCACACACACACACACACACCCCCACACACACACACACACACACACTCCACACACACACACACACACACACACACACACACACACACACACACACACACATACACACACACACTCCCCCCACACAGTACACACACACACACACACTCCCCCCCCCACACACAGTACACACACACACACCACACACACACCACACACACACACACACCCCCCCCCCACACACACTACCCTAGCACAAACTACTCTCCCACCCCCCATATTAACTCCTCCCCCCCACACACAAAACGACCCCGCACAAACCCACCCCTCCAATCCTGCACCTCCTGCCTGCGCTGTCCCATTCCCCCCCCCCCCCCCCCCCCCAACATCCACTGAACAACGACCCCCATCCGAAATGTCAACTCTGTTTAATTTGGTTTGGAGATACAGCGCGGAAACAGGGCCCTTTGGCCTACCGGGTCCGTGCCGACCAGCGACCCCCGCACAGTAACACTATCTAACGCAATAGGGACAATTTACAAATTACACCAAATCAATGAACCTACAAACCTGCACGTCTTTGGAGCGTGGGAGGAAACCGGAGCACCCGGAGAAAACCCACGCAGGCCAGGGGGAGAACGTACAACCTCCGTACAGACAGCACCCGCCAGAGTCAGGATCTGTGGCACTGTGAGGCAGCAACCCTACCGCTACACCACTGTGCCGCCCTGCTGAGCTTGCCACAGATGCTGCCCGACCCACTGAGCAGTGCCTTAAATATACCCCTTGACTTGGCCTCCACTGCCGTCTGTGACAGTGAATTCCACAGATTCACCACCCTCTGGATAAATAAATTCCTCCTCATTTTTCGCTTTTTATCTCGGGTTACGGGCGACTGCGGGATTTTTTTTCCCGATCGTGCCGTGGTGAATGTGGCCCGTCGGTCTCACACTCACACCCGCTGAGACTCACCTCCACCACATTGATGCCGATGCAGGTTATCATAATGCTGATGATATTTTCTTTTACCCACTGGAACACCATTTTCTTGCAGCTCTGGCGAAGGAAGGCAAACGACTCGGTCAGTTCAAAACGCGACTTCATCTTCTGACCACAGGGTTTATAAGTCATAGGAGCAGAACTACGCCATTCGGCCCATCGAGTCTACTCCGCTATTTAATCATGGCAGATCGATCTTTCATAGAAACATAAAAACATAGAAAATAGGTGCAGGAGTAGGCCATTCGGCCCTTCGAGCCTGCACCGCCATTCAATATGATCATGGCTGATCATCCAACTCAGTATCCCATCCCTGCCTTCTCTCCATACCCCCTGATCCCTTTAGCAACAACCATATAACCATATAAATCATATAACCATATAACAATTACAGCACGGAAACAGGCCATCTCGACCCTTCTAGTCCGTGCCGAACACATAATCTCCCCTAGTCCCATATACCTGCGCTCAGACCATAACCCTCCATTCCCTTCCCATCCATATAACTATCCAATTTATTTTTAAATGATAAAAACGAACCTGCCTCCACCACCTTCACTGGAAGCTCATTCCACACAGCTGCCACTCTCTGAGTAAAGATAGTAGCTGAGTAAACAAGGGCCACATCTAACTCCCTCTTAAATATAGCCAATGAACTGTGGCCTCAACTACCTTCTGTGGCAGAGAATTCCACAGATTCACCACTCTCTGCGTGAAAAATGTTTTTCTCATCTCGGTCCTAAAAGACTTCCCCCTTATCCTTATACTGTGACCCCTTGTTCTGGACTTCCCCAACATCGGGAACTATCTTCTTGCATCTAGCCTGTCCAACCCCTCAATCTTCTAAATTCCAGCGAGTACAAGCCGAGTCTATCCAGTCTTTCTTCATATGAAAGTCCTGCCATCCCAGGAATCAGTCTGGTGAACCTTCTCTGTACTCCCTCTATGGCACGAATGTCTTTCCTCAGATTAGGAGACCAAAACTGTACGCAATACTCCAGGTGTGGTCTCCCCAAGGCACTTTCCCTCCCCCTTTCCCTCTCAACCGCATTCTCCTGCCTTCTCTTGTTAAGCACTTACTAATCAAGAGTCAGCATCTATGGAGCGGAGGAATATTCCTTCTCTCCATAGATGCAGCCCCACCCGCTGAGTTTCTCCAGCATTTTTGTCTACCTTCGATTTTTCCAACATCCGCAGTTCTTTCTTAAACACTACTAATCAAGACACTGTCACTCCCTGCCTTAAAAATACCCCTTGACTTGGCCTCCACAGCCGTCTGAGGCAGTGAATTCCACAGATTCACCACCCTCTGGCTAAAGAAATTACTCCTCATCTCCTTTCTAAAGGCAGGTCCTTTTATGCTGAGGCTTTGCCCCCTGGTCCTAGACTCTCCCACTAGTGGAAACCAAAGATCCTATAGCGGAGCAAGCTAAGACCACTCCTGCTAAATGCAACGGGCTGACGTGTAGTACGCAACGGAGCGGAACATGGGCCTTTTTTTCATCCATTTCAGTAACCGGACCCGACCCGACTCGCAGTGTAATCAACGTTGCGGGGGAACAGTTTGTGTTAATAAATTAAAATTCTGAAAATGAGGAGAAGATTTTTGCCAAAGAACTTTTATTTTTACTAGGATGTTTCTGTAACCGGCTTCCGTCTCCGCACTAGTATCTTTGCTCCGCAGTGACGGGATCTTTGGTGCGGAGACGGAAGCCGGTTACGGAAATGGGGCCGAAAATGACCCATGAATCTGCCCATGACCGTACTATGTCTTTTTCATCGAGTGATCGATCTTACTTCGCTATAGGATCTTTGGTGGAAACATCCTGTCTAAAGGTAGATAGACACAAAATGCTGGAGTCACTCAGCGGGACAGGCAGCATCTCTGGAGAGTAGGAATGGGTGATGTTTCGGGTCGAGACCCCAGGTCGATCTGTCTAAAGGTACGTACGCCATTTTTTTCTTTTATATTTTAGAATTATTTGCGGAGTTGTTGGGTTCAATGCCCCTGTGAAGTTGCAACAAGAAAGGCCCCATTGTTGCAGGTCCTGGTCCACATGACCATTCTTGTCGCTGGCTGAGAGAATGGAGCGGCTGGACTTGTACACTCTGGAGTTTAGAAGGATGAGAGGGAATCATATTGAGACATATAGGATTGTTAAGGGTTTGGACACGCTAGAGGCGGGAAGCATGTTCCCGATGTTGGGGGAGTCCAGAACCAGGGGCCACACACAGTTTAAGAATAAGGGGTGAGCCATTTAGAACGGAGACTTTTTCTCACAGAGAGTGGTGAGTCTGCGGAATTCTCTACCTCAGAGGGAGGTGGAGGCCGCTTTCAAGAGAGAGCTAGGTAGAGCTCTTAAAGATAGCGGAGTTAGGGGATATGGGGAGAAGGTAGGAATGGGGTACTAATTGGGGATGATCAGCCATGATCATATTGAATGGTGGTGCTGGCTCGTAGGGCCGAATGGCCTCTACTCCTGCACCTATTGTCTATTGTCTACTATGTTGGGGTGTGGGAGGAAACCGGAGTACCTGGAGGAAACCCATGCCGTCTCAGGGAGACCATGCAAACTCCACACAGTTTACCTGTAGCTTTGCTGTTAGTGGGTTGAAGGGGGCCGAGCAGAACCCAACGACGTCCGTCATGTTGAACTGGGTGGAATTCTCAGGGAAGGAGTTGTAGCAGGAGCAGGGGTAGGTGAACGGCAGGACCCCCGACACATTCCTCCCGACGAGAGGATTCTTCGTCCACTCCAGGGAGCTGTTCCAACCGCAGCAAGAGAACTGTAACGATCGGGAAATAATCAAAAAAAGGTGAGCTAGTCAAACATCCCACTCCAGGGGCCGGCACTTTAGTTCAATTTAGCGATACAGCCCGGAAACAGGCCCTTCGGCCCAACGAGTCCGTGCCCACCAGCAACCTGGTGGGCCGAAGGGCCTGTTTCCCCCCTGCTGCATCTCTAAATGATTCACCGTTGCCCAGGTGAAGTGTCATCTGAGCCCGTTCTTTATCCATGTTACTTGGCAACAATTAGTGATCTAATGAACAGGATCAGCGGGACATAAATATTACAGTGACGTGAGACCAGAGATGAGGCGACCATCTACCCGATAACAGTACAGGCGGCCTGTGGTGTCGTCTGCGCGCCGGGTTTAACTCCCATTCCCAAAACAACAAGAGCGTGTCAGAGTTTCGAGGATTGTCGAATCCAAAAGTAAAGGGCCTGTCGCACTAGGCCGTCATTTACGCGACAGGCCGGTAGTGACTGACGTGCGGCGGTTACGCGCGCCATCATGCGTCTGTACACGTGACGTCATTTGAAGATAGACACAGAATGCAGGAGTAACTCAGCGGGGCCGGCAGCATCTCTGGAGAGAAGGACTGGATGATGTTTTCGGGTCGGTCTGAAGAAGGGTCTCGGGCCGAAACGTCACCCATTCCTTCTCTCCAAAGATGCTGCCTGTCCCGCTGAGTCACTCCAGCATTTTGTTGTCTATCGTTGGTTTAAATCAGCGTCTGCAGTTCCTTCCTACATAACCTGGAACTAAGTTTGATCCTTGATTGGTGCCGAATTCAACGGAGCCTGAAACCAGGCCCTTAGGCCCAACGAGTCACGGATCACCGCTCACACTAGTTTCAAAGTTATTCCATTTTTGCATCCGCCCCCCCCCCCATACAATTTACAAGAGGGACGATAAAAGGCGCACTTCCGAGGAAACCCACGCGGTCACGGGGAGGACGTGCAAACTCCACACGAACAGTGGCCGAGGTCAGGATCGAACTTGAGTCTTTGACGCCTTGAGGCAGCAGCCCTGTCCGCTGCGCTCCTGTACCATTGTGTAACAAGGTACAGGGAGAAACTTTCTTCGCAAGGCCCTATCCAGGCAGATCACCCTCGACAGGGTTACATTAAGTAGTGGTGTAGAAAAATAAAATGACCAGAGCGCAGGGCAACGTGTCGCAGCTACAGACAAAGTGCGGGGATCAACGAGGCAGATTGGGAACTAGGGTCGCCAACTGTCCCGTATTAGCCGGGACATCCCGTATATGGGGCTAAATTGGTTCATCCTGTACGGGACCGCCCTTGTCCCGTATTTGACCGCTACTACTCGGATCGAGAGGACTGTCGGGTTGGAGCGCCCCGTCCGGCCCCGCCTCACCCGTCCCGACGTAGTGCAGCCCGTGGAGTGCAGCAGCAGCTCCTCGCCCCTGGCCCCGTCGGTCGGCAGCCCGGCCAGTTGTCTGACCTTCGGACCTTCGCTTACCGCCGACACCACCACCACCCCTCCTTCTCATGGCCGATCATCGGTTCACGAGTTGGACGGGGTGCCGGACTTTGGGGTGGGGGGCCAAAACTCCTCAGCTGGCCCGCTGGCCGGCTGGACTTTGTGTGCAGTCCAGCACCCGGGCCATCTCATCGTTCACCCAGCCATGGCCGAGTCGGTCAACGAATTGCCATCAGGAATTTGTCCCTTATTTTGACCTTTTGTCCCTTATAGGAGGTTCTACTGCAGTTGTACAGGGTCTTGGTGAGACCACACCTGGAGTATTGCGTACAGTTTTGGTCTCCAAATCTGAGGAAGGACATTATTGCCATAGAGGGAGTGCAGAGACGGTTAGCGAGACTGATTTCTGGGATGCCAGGACTGGCTTATGAAGAAAGACTGGATAGACTTGGTTTAGACTCTCTAGAATTTAGGAGATTGAGAGGGGATCTTATAGAAACTTACAAAATTCTTAAGGGGTTGGACAGGCTAGATGCAGGAAGATTGTTCCCGATGTTGAGGAAGTCCAGGACAAGGGGTCACAGCTTAAGGATAAGGGGGAAATCCTTTAAAACCGAGATGAGAAGAACTTTTTTCACACAGAGAGTGGTGAATCTCTGGAACTCTCTGCCACAGAGGGTAGTTGAGGCCACAGTTCATTGGCTATATTTAAGAGGGAGTTAGATGTGGCCCTTGTGGCTAAGGGGATCAAGGGTATGGAGAGAAGGCAGGTACGGGATACTGAGTTGGATGATCAGCCATGATCATATTGAATGGCGGTGCAGGCTCGAAGGGCCGAATGGCCTACTCCTGCACCTAATTTCTATGTTTCTATGTTTCTATTTGGGAGCGAGAAAGTTGGCGACCCTGGTGCCCATCCCGAAGTTCATTCCAAACTCAGGGGGGTCTCTGCTCCCAGACGCCGGCGTGGTCATCCCACGGGACAGCCGCATTCTCCCGCTCACCTTGATTTGGATGTAATCCCAACTCTCCTCGTGATCGGGCAAATGTTTGTCTAGCTGGCTGTAAGTTTCAATCAGCTCCTTCACCGACAGGCTCAGCTTCTTCTCGATCTGGACAATGACAAGGAGGAGGGACGGACACGTCAGGACACGGAGGGCAGGACCATTTACAGCCGGACAATTAACCCTCCTTCCCGCCGGCCATAGTGACAGGCCTGGATAGAGTGGAACTTCCCAGCCCTTGTCCCCCTCCTCATCTCAGTCACTCTCCCCCCCCCCCCCCCCCCCCGCACCCTCCCACCCCTCAGCCTCCAACCTCACTCTTCAGCCCTCCACCACACCTACCCTATCCTCCCATTCCCACCCCCCCTCCCTCTCCCAGCTCCACCCTCCCCCCAAACACATTCACCTCCCTCCCCCTACCCCCCCCCCACCCCCCACAGGCCCTCCTATCCCACAGACTTTCCCCCCAATCCTCTTACCACCCCCCTCTCCCGTTTCCCCTCCCCTCCCTTCCCTCATTCCCACCCACTCCCATCTCACCCCCTCACCCACCCCTTCCTTCCCACACACCCCCCACTCCCCTCCGTCCTCAACCATCCCAGGCGAGCCCAGGCCAAGTAGGCCGCTGCTGTTTACCATGTTCCTCTGGGTGTACACCAGGACTCCGATCGTGATCTGGGAGGCCATCAGGAGCACCAGCAAGGTGAAGTACTGGGGACAACACAAACAGGCCGGGTGTGAGATCCAGAGCCACCCCCTGCTGATCTAAAGCCCCAAGCAGAAGGCCTTTACAGTCACTCCTCCACTTCACCCGTAGTGGGTAGAAACGCTGCCTCACAGCGCCAGAGACCCGGGTGCTGTCTGTGTAGAGTTTGCACGTTCCCCACCTGTGATCCAAGTTCATAAGTGATAGGAGCAGAATGAGGCCATTTGGCCCATTGAGTCTACTCTGCCATTCAATCTCTCCCTCTCAAACCCATTCTCCTGCCTTCCCTCTGGACATCCAGTGGCGCTGTTGCTAGCTGCCTCCGCCCATGGTCTGTCTGTCTTTTTTTATTTTGTTATGTTTAGAGTGTGTTTTTTTCGGTTTTTTCGGTATTTTATGTGGGGCCTTTCCCGCCGGGACTGGACCAGAGCTTCAGCAGCGGCAGCGAGGCCTTCCTGGAGCTCCGGAGTGCTGGGCCGGGCCGCTGTGGGTGCGGAGCTCCCATCGCGGGCGGCGCTGACTTTAACATCGCGGAATCCTGGGACCCTTTGCCGGGGGTCGCCAGCGCGAATCTCCGCCCAGCGCAGCCTGTGGACATCGGGTGCCACGGAAGGTGGATGGTGGCCGACGAGAGGTTCCCGGTGAGAGGGCCTGAACATCGGGCCGCCCCTAGCGGTATTTGGGTATTTTTCAGACAGAGATAGATAGATTCTTGATTAGTACGGGTGTTAGAGGTTATGGGGAGAAGGCAGGAGAATGGGGATAGGAGGGAGAGATAGATCAGCCATGATTGAATGGTGGAGTAGACTTGATGGGCCGAATGGCCTAATTCTACTTGCATCACTTATGACTTTCCAAATCTAAAACCCTGCACAGCACCCCTCTGCTCACCCCCATACCCCTTACCCCTTGCTCGATCTCCGTATCCATGGGTGTCCACAAATGGATTGAATAATCTAATAATAATAATAATCCGTAATCCATATTTATAGGTAAAACAAACTCCAACAAAGTGCTGTACATCACTAATCATTGCCCACATGGATTAGGAATAGACATGTAAAATAAAGACCTCTGACCACAAACAGAAGCAGCCTCAGGCATGGTCCAGGGAGTACCCAACACCTGCCGGTGAGATCTCCCTCCGAAACCTCTCAAAGTCAATGAAAGAGGAACTGAGAGTAAACAAGATCAACGATTACATTAGAAAGTGCGGCTCTCAAAACAACACAGAAAACACAAAATCATTTTATATTTTTTGAAAAGGGAACCGAGTAATTTGAGTTATTTCGGTCCTTTAGCTCAAAATAAATCTTAGGCCTGAAGCAGTGGGGAATAGAGAACGTCTTTCCTGTTGACAGCTCAGACCATTGTAAGTATCTATTCACAGCTCATAACCTAACATACACATGTCTTTAGGATGTGGGAGGAGACCAGAGCACCTGGAGAAAACCCACGCAGGTCACGGGGAGAACGTACAAGTACAGATAGCACCCATGGTCAGGATCGAACCTGGGACCCTGGCGCTGTGAGGCAGCAACGTTACCGCTGCACCAACGTGCCGCCCCATGCGGACAGGTTCAGTAAGAGCCCCCCAGCCCCTCAATTGTATTTGGGAACACGTCTCTTGGGGCGGCACGGTGGCGCAGCGGTAGAGTTGCTGCCTCACAGCGCCGGAGACCCGGGTTCGATCCCGACTGCGGGTGCTGTCTATACGGAGTTTGCACGTTCTTCCCGTGACCTGAGTGGGTTTTCTTCCGAGACATTTGGTTTCCTCCCGCACTTCAAACACGTACAGGTTTGTAGGTGAATGGGCTAGTAAAGGTGTAAATGTAAATTTGTCCCCTGTGTGTGTGTGTGTGTGTGTGTGTGTGTGTGTGTGTGTGTGTGTGTGTGTGTGTGTGTGTGTGTGTGTGTGTGGGGGTGTGTGTGTGTGTGTGTGTTTGTGTGTGTGTGTGTGGGTGTGTGGTGGTGTGTGTGTGTGTGTGTGTGTGTGTGTGTGTGTAGGTTGGTGTTGATGTGTGGGGATCGCTGGTCGGGGCGAGATAGATCAGCCATGATTGAATGGCGGAGTGGATTTGATGGGCCGAATGGTCTAATTCTAATACTGTCACTTCCGACCTTATGACCTTCTGAGAAATCGTTTTGTGCAAGAACTGGGGCAGCTGTTGTGATCTTCAAGGCAGGGGACGGTTGGCTGGTTTGGGAGGGTCTCGTGCGAGGCACAGATGTTTTACTGAAAGCTCTCGAGTTTGTTCATTTAGGGTGGCTTGGACTTTCCCGGTCTCAACGCTGTTTGCACGTTGTCAGGGCAAAAATAACCGATGCTTTCTCTCCCCCCTGCCAGCCATCTCTGTATTCCTTCAGCAACAGGCTGGTTCCACCAAGATGCAGTGCAGGAGGCCACAGGAGATCCTTCTTCCCTGGGGCTATCAAACTGTACAACTCCTCCCCCTGCTGCAGTGGGGTAGACTGAGACTGACTGTCACGGTGGCGCAGCGGTAGAGTTACTGCCTTGCAGCGAATGCAGCGCCGGAGACCCGGGTTCCATCCCGACTGCGGGCGCTGCCCGTACGGAGTTTGTACGTTCTCTCCCCGTGACCTGCGTGGGTTTTCTCCGAGATCTTCGCTTTCCTCCCACACTCCACAAAGACGTACAGGTTTGCCGGTTAATTGACTTGGTGTAAATGTAAAAATGATCCCCGGTGTGTGTGTAGGATAGTGTTAGTGTGCGGGGATCGCTGGTCGACCCTGTCCCACGCGCTGGGCGTTGCAATAAACGCTGCAGTGTGTACTCACGATCCCCAGCATGCACTTGACCTCCTTCAGGGAACCGATGCAGCCCAGGAATCCCATCATCATGGTGAAGATGCCCAGCGCCGAGAACACGTAGGAGAACAGGCGCAGCGGCACCACGGCCGACTCTGCGGGGAAACACACACGGGTCAGGGCACACACGGGTCAGGGCACACGCCTGTATACGGGTCAGGGCACACGGCTGTACACGGGTCAGGGCACATGCCTGTACATGGGCCCACACACGCCTGTTCATGGGCCCGCACACACCTGTATACGGGTCAGGGCACACACCTGTACACGGGTCAGGGCACATGCCTGTACATGGGCCCGCACACGCTGTACACGGGTCAGGGCACAAACCTGTACACGGGTCAGGGCACACACCTGTACATGGGCCCGCACACGCCTGTACACGGGTCAGGGCACACGCCTGTACACGGGTCAGGGCACACGCCTGTACATGGGCCCACACACAGACCCGCACACACCTGTACACGGGTCAGGGCACATGCCTGTACATGGAACGGCACACGGATCAGGGCACACACGCCTTTACACAAACCCGCACGCGCTTGTACACGGACCCACACACAGATAGCTACTCACACACATGTACACAGACTGCTGCAAACCAGACACACACATGTATACACATACTCAGTGTATACATACACACACACACACATGTATACACACACACAGGTGTATATATCTATCTTATTGGAGACCCTCGGACTATCTTTAATCTGACTCTATCTTGCACTAAACATCAAATCCTTTATCCAGCATCTGTACACTGTGGACGGCTTGATTGTAATTCTGTATAGTCTTTCCGTTAACTGGATAGCATGCAACAAAAAGCTTTTCACTGTCCCTTGGTAGATGTGATCATTGCAAACTAAACAAAATTAACAGCTCTTCCTCAGATCCCCTGACACTAAGGTTCTGCCCTCTAGTTTTACCCGAGGCCGAGCCGTAAGCAGCTCAACAATGCAGGCCCGTCCCCAGTCGGAGAGCAGAGGCTCCAGCGCTGAGACTGGTCGGTCGTTCTACTTACCCAGAATCGAGATGAAGCTCGTTTTGTCAAACAGAATCCACAGGCCGAACCCCAACATCACACCTCCCAGGAACTGCAACAGGTTAGAGGGAGGGAGACAGACAGACAGACATCAGTGGACAATCACTTCACATTCAGATTCAATCTTTATTGTCATTGTGCAGTGTACAGTACAGAGACAACGAAATGCAGTTAGCATCTCCCTAGAAGAGCGACATAGAATATGAGCAATAATAAATATATAACCATATAATAACCATATAACAATTACAGCACGGAAACAGGCCATCTCGACCCTTCTAGTCCGTGCCGAACACATAATCTCCCCTAGTCCCATATACCTGCGCTCAGACCATAACCCTCCATTCCCTTCCCGTCCATATAACTATCCAATTTATTTTTAAATGATAAAAACGAACCCGCCTCCACCACCTTCACTGGAAGCTCATTCCACACAGCTACCACTCTCTGAGTAAAGAAGTTCCCCCTCATGTTACCCCTAAACTTCAGTCCCTTCATTCTCATGTCATGTCCCCTTGTTTGAATCTTCCCTACTCTCAGTGGGAAAAGCTTTTCCACGTCAACTCTGTCTATCCCTCTCATCATTTTAAAAACCTCTATCAAGTCCCCCCTTAACCTTCTGCGCTCCAAAGAATAAAGCCCTAACTTGTTCAACCTTTCTCTGTAACTTAGTTGCTGAAACCCAGGCAACATTCTAGTAAATCTAACGTAAATCAACATATTTACGTGCATAGTCATAGTGGTGCAATTATTATTTTTTTCCTGGTGAAAGGAGTGTCCTGGGGGGGTGATTGGCAGTCACCGAGGTACGTTGTTGAGTAGCGTAACAGCCACAGGGAAGAAGCTGTTCCTGGACCTGCTGGTTCGGCAACGGAGAGACCTGTAGCGCCTCCCGGATGGTAGGAGGGTAAACAGTCTGTGGTTGGGGTGAGAGCAGTCCTTGGCGATGCTGACATTCATGGCTAGTGCACGACTACAAAACAGTGGCCCAAGCGCGGCCTCGCCCATCGTTACGCTGGACGCCTCAGTCCGCCTAAACCTTCCCCTGATCTCCCGGTTGCTCAACACTTCGACTCCCCCTCCCATTCCCGCATTGACCTCTCTGTCTGTCCTGGGACTTCCTCCACTCTCTGTGTCAGAGTAAGGCCCAGCGCAAATTGGAGGAACAGCACCTCGTATCTCGTTTGGGCAGCGGTATGAATATTGACTTCTCTAACTTCATGTAGCCCTTGTTATCCCTCTCTCTCCATCCCTCCCCCACCAGTCTGATTGTCTCTGACTATATCTCATCTCTTGCAGACAAAATCGCTGGAGAAACTCAGCGGGTGCAGCAGCATCTATGGAGCGTAGGAAATAGGCAACGTTTCCATAGATGCAGCCGCACCCGCTGAGTTTCTCCAGCGATTTTGTCTACCTTCGATTCTCTAGCACCTGGGTCACAGTTTAAGGATAAGGGGGAAATCTTTTAGGACCGAGATGAGGAAAACATTTTCTACCCAGAGAGTTGTGAATCTGTGGAACTCTCTGCCACAGAAGGTAGTTGAGGCCACAGTTCATTGGCTATATTTAAGAGGGAGTTAGATGTGGCCCTTGTGGCTAAAGGGATCAGGGGGTATGGAGAGAAGGCAGGTACGGGATACTGAGTTGGATGATCATATTGAATGGCGGTGCAGGCTCGAAGGGCCGAATGGCCTACTCCTGCACCCATTTTCTATGTTTCTATCTGCAGTTCCTTCTTAAACATTTTATCTCCGTTTGCTTTGTTGTCTCCCCAGCTAACAACGATCTATTCTGCATCCTCCTGGATCACCATCCCCTTTTGTCCTGTTTTCACACCTTAGACCTCCTTATCTATGTATCTCCCTCTTCCAGGTCATCAGTCTGAAGAAGGGTCTCAGCCCGAGAAAAGTGCCGCCCCTTTGAATAGATACTTACAAAGAAAAAGAGGTTGAAGACAAACAAGAAGTACTTTGTGAGAACGATACAACCCTTTTTAGCCATCGTTGATGATTCTACCTGCAAGACAGGAAACAAAATCAGGTTGTCAATTACTTTCAAGAGCGGGGCGCGGAGAGAATGGCGTGGGAGTGAAAGTAAACACTCAGGAGAGGAAGGGACGAATGGCCTTCTCCTGCACCTATTGTCTATTGTTTATTGTCTAAGAACATCTTGAACACATCTCACACTAGTAAATATAGACACAAAATGCTGGAGTAACTCAGCGGGACAGGCAGCAGCTCTGGAGAGAAGGAATGGGTGACGCTTCGGGTCGAGACCCTTCTTCAGACCCAAAACATCATCCAGTCCTTCTCTCTGCCTGATCCGCTGAGTTACTCCGATCTTCATTTTAAACCAGCATCTGCAGTTCCTTCCTGCACTTAGACAGATGGGTTTAGTTTGGAGGACATAGAAAGGGAGGCATCCAGAGACAGGGTCCATACGGAGGAGGCAGGGGTGATGATGTCAGCCGGACATTCCCAACACTATTCCCAAAGAGGAGCCATTCAGTCCGGGAATGCTCGCATCCCACTTGGAGAAAAGATGGATCTTCTAACACAGAGCTGCTGAAAACAGTGGTACATGTCCCGACTCTGCAACTGGTGCCAACGTTAGTTCCAAAGTCACCCCAATTTTGTGCTCCCCACCCCCCTCCCCACACAATTTGCTGAGCACCAACTGGCAGTTACCCCCCAACACAGACACACATGCATACACACACACACACACACACACGCATACACACAAGAACACACACACGCATACACACACACACGCACAAACACACACACGCAGTCACAGACAGACTGACACACACACACACACACACACATGCATACACACACACACACACACACACACGCACACACACACACGCGCGCACACACACACACACGCAAACACACACACACACACACACACACACACACACACACAGTCACACACGCGCGCACTCACAGACAGACACACACGCAGTCACAGACAGACACACACACACACACACACACGCAAACACACCCACACGGACACACGCGCACACATGCACACACAGACACACACACAGACACACACACACACACACACACACACACACACACACACACACACACACACACACACACACACACACACACACACACACACACACACAAACCCACACACACACACACAGACAGATATACACACACACACACACACAGATGCAGACACACACACAAACACACACACACACAGACAGATACACACACACACAGAGACATAAAGACTTGCACACATCGCTCACTCATGTACACACGCACACACTTGATGCGCACAAAACAGACTGGGCCTGAGAGAGAGATGGAAACAGAGGGAGAGACAGAGGGAGAGACAGAGGGAGAGACAGAGGGAGAGACAGAGGGAGAGACAGAGGGAGAGACAGAGGGAGAGACAGAGGGAGAGACAGGGAGAGAGAAAGAGTGGGGGAGGGAGAGAGGGAGGGGGGGGGGGAGTACAAGGGGAGATAGAATGTGCTTTGGACTGTGTGCGAGTTGCAAGGGGTATGGGCAGATGTTTGGCGTTGGGGTGGGGGGGGGACACTGTGTGAACATCTGGATTCCAGGCATGATCCTGGGCCGGGACGTCACACATATCCCAACATCTGCACACCGGTTCCTGTCTCCATGGATCATGTTGTTGGTAAAAAAAACACTGCTGGAAGTGGACTGCACACACACACACACACACACACACACACACACACACACACACACACACACACACACACACACACACACACACACACACACACACACACACACACACACACACACACACACACACACACACACACACACTGCACACACACCCACACACCACCACGTTGGCTCCACCATCCCCCTCCCCCTCCGCTCCAGCCCTTCCGTGACAATCCCCATCTCATTACTTCATGTTTATATCCATCCAACTTCTCCCAAATCATTCCTGCCTGTGACTCACTCTCTCTCAGCATTCCCCTCTCTCCCATCAATCTTTCTCTCCACTCCTCCCCCTTCCCTTCCCTTCCCCTCTCTCTCTCTGTCCCCCCCTCTTCTCCCTTCCCCTCTTCTTTTTCTCCCCTACCCATCTCTCTCTCCCCTTCCCCCCCTCTCTCTCTCTTCCTCCCCATCCTCTTCCCTTCCCTTCCCCTCTCTTTCTCTCCCCCTCTCCCCCCTCTGTTTTCCCCTTCCCCTCCATCTCCCCTCTTCCCCTTCTGTCTCGCCTCTCTTTCTCCCCCCCCCCCCCCTCTCTCGTCCTCCCCACCCCCCTCTATCTCCTCCTCCCCTCCCCCCTCTGTCTCCCCTCTCTTTCTCCCCTTCACCCCTTCTTTTTCTCCTCTCCCCCTCTCTTTCTCCCCTCTCCCTCTCTCTCTCCCCTTCCCCCCTCCCTCCTCCCTCCTCCCTCCTCTCGTCTCCCAATCCCCCCCCCCCCTTCCCTCCTCCCTCACTCTCACCCTCCCTCTAATCAAAAAATGCAGTGCTTTTTTTCCACTGTTGAAAGTTTGCAAGGTAGACAAAAGTGCTGGAGAAACTCAGCGGGTGCAGCAGCATCTATGGAGCGAACTTTTCGGGCCGAAACCCTTCTTCAGAAAGTCTGGAAGGTGTTGGGAGTCTGCGTGTCCGTGTACACGACTCACTGACTCGCTGAGAGTTAACGAACAACTCCAGCAAACGATCAGAGAGCCAACCAGCCAGTTCGCTGGCCTTGACTGCAGGAGGATTTGACTCCCAAGGGTGTAGACATCTTGCTTTGATTACACAGGGCCCGCGTAAGGTTGCCTTTGGAATAACGAGTACAAGTCTGGTCACAGAGAGAGGGCAGAGAAGGTCGAGGATTTTGATTCATGGCTGTGTGACCCATGAGAAGATATCGAGCAGTGGCAAAAATGCTGCTTTCTACCAAGGATAGACCACAAAATGCCAAAACATCATCCGTCCAAGTTCTCCTGAGATGTCGAAGTCAAAGTCAAAGTCACATTCCACAAATTCAAAACTCTCTGGGTGAAAAACTTCCCCCCCCCTCACCCCCATCTCAGTTTTAAATGGCCCACCCTTTTATGCTTTCCCTTGACTCTCAGTCTGAAGAAAGTGTCTCGAGCCGAAACGTTACCCATTCCTTTGCTCCATAGATGCTGCCAGACCCGCAGAGTTACTGCAGCAGAAGACAGGCGCAACAAAGCTGGAGCAACTCAGTGGGTCAGGCAGCATCTCTGCAGGAAAGGAATGGGTGACGTTTCGCCTCGAGACCATTTCTTCACACTGAGGGTCAGGGGGAAAGAATAAAGGGTTTAAGAAGGAACTGCAGATGCTGGAAAATCGAAGGTGGACAAAAATGCTGGAGAAACTCAGCGGGTGCAGCAGCATCTATGGAGCGAAGGAAATAGGCAACGTTTCGTGCCGAAACCCTTCTTCGGACAAAGGGGGTGGGCCATTTAAAACTGAGATGAGAACAAACTTTTTCACCCAGAGAGTTGTGAATTTGTGGAATTCTCTGCCACAGAGGGCAGTGGAGGCCAATTTACTGGATGCATTTAAAGAGAGTTAGACAGAGCTCCATGGGGCTAGCAGGATCAAGGGGTATGGGGAGAAGGCAGGAATGGGGTACTGATTGTGGATGATCAGCCACGATCACAATGTGGCTCGAAGGGCCAAATGGCCTCCTCCTGCACCTATTTTCGATATTTCTATGAAAGGTTAACGAGAGACATAGATGGAGATGAATGGGGAGATATAGAACTAATGAATGACAGATATGCAAAAAGGAAACAGGCCATTGTTAGCTGTTTGTTAGGTGAGAACGAGTACAGACTATGAGGCTCAACAATGTTTAAGAAAGAACTGCAGATGCGGGAAAAATCGAAGGTAGACAGTGGTCTTGTTGAGTCTCATGGTAGACAAAGATGCTGGAGAAACTCAACGGGAGAGGCATCATCTATGGAACGAAGGATCTATTCCTTCGCTCCATAGATGCTGCCTCACCCGCTGAGTTTCTCCAGCATTTTTGTCTACAAGCAAAATACGAGGTGCTGTTCCGCCGGTTTGTGCATTTGGCCTCACTCTGACAACGGGGGAGGCCCAGGACAGAAAGATCAGTGTGGGAATGGGAATGGGAATTAAAGTGTTTGGCAACTGTGAGATCAGGTAGGTCCAGGCAGACTGCCTGACCCGCTGAGAGTGCCTATGTCTCACCTAGGAAACATGAACGGAAACCTCTGGAGACTTTGCGCCCCACCCAAGGTTTCTGTGTGCGGTTCCCGGAGGTGGTTGCTGGAGGTTGCAGGTAGTGGTAGCAGGTAGGGAGACTGACAAAAACCTCCGGGAACCGCACGGAAACCTTGGGCGGGGCGCAAAGTCTCCAGAGGTTTCCGTTCAGGTTTCCTAAGTGGGACAGGGGCATTTTTTGTGTCTAGCTGTTAGTTTTGACCGTAACAGCATCTGCAGTTCCTTCCTGTGCGAGTTACTCCAGCACTTTGTCTCTGCCTAAGATCTGAAGCAGAATGTGGTTTTCCCTCGAATTTAGAAGAATGAGAGATGTTCTCGTCGAAAGGTAACCACAGTTTTACCGGTAGGAAGTAACTGCAGATGCTGCTTCACAACGAAGACCGACACAAAGTGCTGGAGCAACTCAGCGGGATCAGGCAGCAAAAATAGGTGACGTTTCGGGTCGGGACCCTGAAAACACTAGACTGGGGAGGGATGGGATGTTTCTCGTGTTGGGGTCAGCCAGAAATGGGAGTCCCGGACAAAATAATAAGGGGTGTTTCAGACCGAGATGACGTGAAATATCAAAACTAAACGGCTGGTGAATCTTGTGGAATGTTTTAGCTTTTAGTTTAGTGATTCAGCCCC
>NC_073413.1:6401433-6408933 GCF_028641065.1 Leucoraja erinaceus | reverse complement strand
CCGAAACCCTTCTTCAGACTCCAGAGACAAGTCCTTTTCTTCAGAGACGAGTCCTCTCTATAAACGGGCAAACCCTGGTCATGAAACCACCATCGATCTCTCACTGAAGTTTCATCCACCAGGCAGAGCATCTACCCAGCATCTTCCCCTCAGGGTCACAGTCAAAACACAAAGCGCTGGAGTAATGCCCCTGTCCCACTTAGGACACCTGAACGGCAACCTCTGGAGACTTTGCGCCCCACCCAAGGTTTCCGTGAGGTTGCAGGTGGTTGCCGGAGGTTGCAGGTAGTGGAAGCAGGTGGGGAGACTGACAAAAACCTCCGGGAACCGCACGGAAGCCTTGGGTGGTGCGCAAAGTCTCCAGAGGTTTCCGTTCAGGTTTCCTAAGTGGGACAGGGGCATAGCTCCGAGCGGGTCAGGCAGGGGGAATGGACAGGCGAATTTTGGGTCTGCTCAAGATTCTGGCATCTGTAGTTCCCTCCCCCCCCTCCTCATGCCCCTTTAAGCCATTGATTTAAGGTGAAAGGGGTCAAGTTTAATGGTGACGTGCGGGGCAAGGGTTTGTAGTTACACAGAGTGGTTGGTGCCTGGAACCAGGGCTGGGGGTGAAGGCAGCTGTATAAGATGGGCACGTGTATATTCAGGCAATGGAACAGCATAGATCAGTGGATGTGATTGCTTTAGCGTGCCATTGTGTCCAGCATTGGCATTGCGGGCCGAAGGGCCTGTTGTAACGTACTACAGTCTACATTCTATATTCCAACCTTGCTTGCTCACCCATCAGACTTCACTCTGCCTGGCCAAGGCCTGCAGCATCGCCTAGGATGAGCCACACACACCAGCGACTCCTTCTCCTCCTCTCTCTCCTAGGGAAGGCAGGAGAATGTTTTTTGGGGTTTTTTTTAAATTTTAAACAAATAGTTTATTCCATAAAACAAAATCAACGTACAAAGTAGTATAGGGAAGTCCAGGACAAGGGGTCACAGCTTAAGGATAAAGGGGAAATCCTTTAAAACCGAGATGAGAAGAACTATTTTTCACGCAGAGAGTGGTGAATCTCTGGAACTCTCTGCCACAGAGGGTAGTTGAGGCCACAGTTCATTGGCTATATTTAAGAGGGAGTTAGATGTGGCCCTTGTGGCTAAGGGGATCAGAGGGTACGGAGAGACGGCAGGTACAGGATACTGAGTTGGATGATCAGCCATGATCATATTGAATGGCGGTGCAGGCTCGAAGGGCCGAATGGCCTACTCCTGCACCTAATTTCTATGTTTCTATGTTTCTGTTTCTATAGCGTTCATATCAAAAGCTGCCTGTATCCGCAGTTTACAAACAAGACATAAGTTAAACTTAAAATCCCGCCATCCTTGTCTATGATATAGGCGATCTCCCGTGGCGATCAGCATTCACGGAAGGCCTCCAGAGTCCCCGTGGACCCCGCGTGTGTGTTCCCTCTCCAGGGATACACGGGGGCACGGACGTAACCCCGGTGAAGGGGCAGGCAGCCGACCACTGTGCCTCCGTCGACTGCCCACTGCCTGGTCCGCGGGTGGCCATCTTGGCTAGGCCCAGAAGCAGACCGACAGGGAGATCACCCCCCCCCTCAGATTCAGATTCAGATTCAATTTAATTGTCATTGTCAGTGTACAGTACAGAGACAACGAAATGCATTTAGCAACTCCCTGGAAGAGCGAACAAAGCAAACGATTTGAATAAATAAGAATAAGTCGGTCCGGGGGGGGGGGGTGGTGATTGGCAGTCACCGAGGTACGTTGTTCAGTAGAGTGACAGCCGCCGGAAAGAAGCTGTTCCTCGACCTGCTGGTTCGGCAACGGAGAGACCTGTAGCGCCTCCCGGATGGTAGGAGGGTAAACAGTCCATGGTTGGGGTGAGAGCAGTCCTTGGCGATGCTGAGCGCCCTCCGCAGACAGCGCTTGCATTGGACAGACTCAATGGAGGGGAGCGTGGAACCGGTGATGCGTTGGGCAATTTTCACCACCCTCTGCAATGCCTTCCGGTCGGAGACAGAGCAGATGCCATACCATACTGTGATGCAGTTGGTAAGGATGCTCTCGATGGTGCAGCGGTAGAAGTTCACCAGAAGTTCCCCTCTGTACCGGGTGCCCAAAAATCAGGATCGTCGGGGTAAAGTGGAGCCAAAACCTGAGGAGCAGCCCCTTCAGAAGGAGAAATGGGGTTGGGAGGGCGAGATAGATCAGCCATGATCGAATGGCGGAGTTGGCTTGATGGGCCCGATGGCCTAATTCAGCTCCTAGAACTCACAACGCATGGAGGTTTCGATGGGAATGTGCCCAAGTTGCACATTTGTTCCGCAAGATGATCCGGAATCCGACCGATGAACCTTCTCTGATCTGCCTCCTGGAGTTGATTCCGTGCACAATATTCCACACATGGTTTCACTAACGTCTGATGGGGCTGCAGAGAGAATGGCTCCATTCTTCTGTGTTTTATTTCGGTGTTCAACGTGCCAATGTTTTATTCGCCTTCCTAATGACTTACAGTATCGCCTGCTTCCAAATGCATGCTTTAGTTTAGTTTAGTCTAAGGATACAGCCCGGCAACAGGCCCTTCGGCCCATCGAGTCCGCACCGACTAGCGATTCCCGACACTGTCTTACACTTATAACACTGTGTACATTTATACCAAGCCAATTAACCTACAAACCTGTACGTCTTTGGAGTGTGGGAGGAAACCGGAGATGTTGGAGAAAACCCACGCGGGTCACGGGGAGAACGTGCAAACTCCACCCAGACAGCACCAGTAATCAAGATCGAGCTTGGGTCTGGTGATGCCAAAGGGCCTGTCCCACTTCCACGACCTAATTCAAGACCTCTGCCCTTGACTCGTACTCGCAGCATGGTCGTCACGAGGTCGTAAGTGATCGTGATGCTAGTGGTAGCTACTTGTGGCATCAAGTAGGTCGGGGCGTTTTTTCTGAAGTGGGCGATGAAAAATGTCCACGAGTAAAAAAGGTCGTGAATTAAGTCGTGAAAGTGGGACAGGGCCTCTAGGCAGCAACTCTCCCGTTGCACCATCGTACCAGTCTTGTTATAGAAAATCATGTTACAAAAACAATTGTGTCAATGAGGTGAGGGGATTGGAGATTTTCATATTTACAAGAACATGGGGCAGCATGGTGGCACAGCGGTAGAGTTGCTGCCTCACAGCGCCAGAGACCCGGGTTCAATCCTGACTACGGGTGCTGTCTGTACGGAGTTTGCACGTTCTCCCCGTGACCTGCGTGGGTTTTTCCCCGTTGTCCCTCGTTTCCTCCCACACTCCAAAGACGTGCAGGTTTGTAGGTTAATTGGCTTTGGTGAAATTGTAAATTGCCCCTAGTGTATTGGATAGTACTAGTGTACGGGGATCGCTGGTCGGCACCGAATCGTCGGGCCGAAGGGCCTGTTTCCACGCTGCATCTCCAAAGTGGAAAGATGCTGCCTGATCTGTTTAGAGTTCCCAGCTATTTTATTTGTTTCAGAGTTCCAGAATCTGTAGAAAAGGTGGTGGGTGTATGGAACGAGCTGCCGGAGGAGGTAGGTGAGGCAGGTAGTATCATAGAGACATAGAAACATAGACAATAGGTGCAGGAGTAGGCCATTCGGCCCTTCGAGCCTGCACCACCATTCAATATGATCATGGCTGATCATCCAACTCAGTATCCTGTACCTGCCTTCTCTCCATACCCGCTGATCCCTTTAGCCACAAGGGCCACATCTAACTCCCTCTTAAATATAGCCAATGAACTGTGGCCTTGACTACCTTCTGTGGCAGAGAATTCCACAGATTCACCACTCTCTGTGTGAAAAATGTTTTCCTCATCTCGGTCCTAAAATATTTCCCCCTCCTCCTTAAACTGTGACCCCTTGTTCTGGACTCTCCCAACATCGGGAACAATATTCCTGCATCTAGCCTGTCCAACCCCCATAAGAATTTTGTTCTATAAGTTTCTATAAGATCCCCCCTCAATCTTCTAAATTCTAGCGAGTACAAGCCGAGTCTATCCAGTCTTTCTTCATATTGTTTAAGGAGCATTTAGACAGTCACATGGATAGTACAGGTACAGAGGGGTATGGGCCAAACGCAGGCAGGTGGGACTAGTATAGAGGGAGCATGTTGGTCGGTGTAGGCAAGTTGGGCTGAAGGGCCTGTTTTCACACTGTATGACTCTATGCGGTATGTAGTGGTATGAATATTAATCTCTCTAACTTCAAGTAACCCCGGCATTCCCTCTCTCTATATCCCTCCCCCACCCAAGTCGCATCAGCTTCTCGTTTTCACCCAATAAACAGCTAACAACGTCCTGTATCCTTTTTCATTGTTACTTTTTCTTGCATATCTTTCTTTCATTGTTCTTTATCTTGCTACATCATCGTCTATATCTCTCCTTTCCCTTTTCCCTAACCAGTCTGAAGAAGGGTCTCGACTCGAAATGTCACCTGTTCCTTCTATCCAGAGGCAATAGGCAATAGACAATAGGTGCAGGAGGAGGCCATTCGGCCCTTTGAGCCAGCACCGCCATTCAATGTGATCATGGCTGATCATCCCCAATCAGTACCCCGTTCCTGCCTTCTCCCCATATCCCCGGACTCCGCTATCTTTAAGAGCCCTATCTAGCTCTCTCTTGAAAGCATCCAGAGAACCGGCCTCCACCGCCCTCTGAGGCAGAGAATTCCACAGACTCACAACTCTCTGTGAGAAAAAGTGTTTCCTCGTCTCCGTTCTAAATGGCTTACTCCTTATTCTTAAACTGTGTGGCCCCTGGTTCTAGACTCCCCCAACATCGGGAACATGTTTCCTGCCTCTAGTGTGTCCAAGCCCTTAACAATCTTATATGTTTCAATGAGATGCCCTCTAATCCTTCTAAACTCCAGAGTGTACAAGCCCAGCTGCTCCATTCTCTCAGCATATGACAGTCCCGCCATCCCGGGAATTAACCTTGTAAACCTACGCTGCACTCCCTCAATAGCAAGAATGCCCTTCCTCAAATTAGGGGACCAAAGCTGCACACAATACTCCAGGTGTGGTCTCACTAGGTCTCTGTACAACTGCCTGTCCCGCTGAGTTACTCCAGCATTTTGTGTCTATCTTCGTTTTAAGCCAGCATCTGCAGTTCCTTCCTACACACGACTCTGAGAAGCATCTGTATTGCTTTACAGATACTTTGGGTCCTCCGCATACAACTCGCTTGCTCAATCTAACCTTTGAGTCTGTTTATCGTTTACCCTGTTCCAGAGAACCGAATGTGCATCATCAGAATCCTTGACTGTCAGACACTCCAGCAACTGAGTCACTGATGAGAACGACAAACGCCCCCCTGCAATGTTCAACTAGTTACCGCTTGCCAAACTAAAAATGACTCATCTACACTCACGCAGTTCCGTCGGCCAAAGCCAATATACAGACACAAAGTGCTGGAGTAACTCAGCGGGACAGGCAGCGTCTCTGGGGAACATGGAGAAGTGACGCCTCGGGTCGAGACCCTTCTTCAAACTGAAGAAACGTCACCCATTCCTTCTCTACAGAGATGCTGCCTAATCCCGTTGAGTGACTCCAGCTTGTTGTGTCTATCTTTGGCTTAAACCAGCATCTGCAGTTCCTTCTGACACTGCGATATATTATTGTCAGCCGCTGAGCCAGCAGACCAGGCCAACTCCCCTCCACTCTCCCACTGATCCCGGTCCCATCCTGACCTCCAACGCTGTCCCTGTGGTGTTTGCACGCTCACACTGTGACCGTGTGGGTTATAAAGATTCATGCATCAGGGATACAGGCCCTTCGGCCCTACCTGTCCATGCTGACCAGGATGCCCGTCAAAGCTAGTCCAAACATCCCACGTTTGGCCCATATCCCTCAAGGCTCTTCCTGTCCATGTACCTGTCCAAGTGTCTTTTCAACGCTGTTATAGATAAAGTTACACTGAAGTCTGGCTCAGCCTAGGAATAGAGTGTGTGGCAACCAAGAGTAGTTTGGTGACTACTGGAGAGACAGTTGATGGCACACGGGACAGGCTGGGTTAGCACCCCAGTCTGTGTCTTTCACCCAACAAAACTACGGACAGGCCTAATGAACCAGCGCGGCCTAAACATCCCATCAGGCGAGAATGAAAAGCTCGGAGAAGGAGGTGCAAAGCACGCACGCACGCACGCACGGGCCTTGAACCTGGTGAGACGCAGGAGGAGCCCGGCCAGGAGGAGCCCCACAGAGCCCAGTCCCTCCACACACTAGAATCTCCCAACCCCTGCAGAGTGGTTACTAAGATGGCTGATCCGTGGGCTGTTGCTGCTGGGGCCTGATCAACCCCGGCTGGGTCGCCTGGGCGAGGGTGTCTGATGTTGTGAGACCCGAAACTCCCGATGACCCCAGGTCACATCCCTGAGGATGCGCTAGAAGATGATCACATTGAATGGCGGTGAATGGCTGACTCGAAGGGCCGAATGGCCTACTCCTGCACCTATTATCTATTGTCTATTGTCTATTGTATATTTTTCATACTACTTCCTCGTTCCATACACCCACCACCCTCTGCGAGGCAAAGTTGTCCCTCGTCTTCCCCCTCTCACCGTAACCTATATCCCCTGGATTTAGAGGGAGAAAAGTCTGTCCCGACCTGAAACGTCACCCGTTCCTTCTCTCCACAGATGCTGCCTGTCCCGCTGAGTAAAGGGCCTGTCCCACCAGCATGCGACTCCATGCGGCAAGCGCGACCTAACGTGGTCGCTTGAGCCGTGCGGCCTCGCGGGGCCGGTCCCACTTCGATCGCCGGAGCCGTATGGAGTTGGGCGGAGCTGGTCCCGACATCGCGCGGGGCTCCGAAAAACTGACCGTGTTCAAAAATCCCGCGCGGCAATGGCCTACCGGCCCGCAGCCACCTCGACGCTGTACGTCACGAGCGGACTTCCCTCGAACTTCACGTCACTCACTCGACCTCCGCGCGGCCCCCCGCTTCCGGTTTGGATCGCGCTTGCCGCATGCAAGTCGCATGCTCGTGGGACAGGCCCTTTACTCCAGCATTTTGTGTCGACCTTCGATTTTATCCAGCATCTGCAGTTCTTTCTCCCTCAATATCCACACCACTGGGGAGTTAGAAACATAGAAATTAGGTGCAGGAGTAGGCCATTCGGCCCTTCGAGCCTGCACCGCCATTCAATATGATCATGGCTGATCATCCAACTCAGTATCCCGTACCTGCCTTCTCTCCATACCCTCTGATCCCCTTAGCCACAAGGGCCACATCTAACTCCCTCTTAAATATAGCAAATGAACTGGCCTCAACTACCTTCTGTGGCAGAGAATTCCAGAGATTCACCACTCGCTGTGTGAAAAAAGTTCTTCTCATCTCGGTTTTAAAGGATTTCCCCCTTATCCTTAAGCTGTGACCCCTTGTCCTGGACTTCCTTAACATCAGGAACAATCTTCCTGCATCTAGCCTGTCCAACCTCTTAAGTTGAGCCTGTCTCTCCGCTGACTGGTTAGCGC
>NC_073413.1:6393933-6396433 GCF_028641065.1 Leucoraja erinaceus | reverse complement strand
ACAGAGCCCTAGTGAGACCACACCTGGAGTATTGTGTGCAGTTTTGGTCCCCTAATTTGAGGAAGGACATTCTTGCTATTGAGGGAGTGCAGCGTAGGTTTACAAGGTTAATTCCCGGGATGGCGGAACTGTCAGATGCTGAGAGAATGGAGCGGCTGGGCTTCTACACTCTGGAGTTTAGAAGGATGAGAGGATGATCTCATGGAAACATATAAGATTGTTAAGGGCTTGGACACGCTAGAGGCAGGAAACATGTTCCTGATGTTGAGGGAGTCCAGAACCAGGGGCCGCACAGTTTAAGAATAAGGAGTAAGCCATTTAGAGCGGAGATGAGGAAACACACGTTTTCTCACAGAGAGGGGTGAGTCTGTGGAATTCTCTGCCTCAGAGGGCGGTGGAGGCCGGTTCTCTGGATGCTTTCAAGAGAGAGCTAGATAGGGCTCTTAAAGATAGTGGAGTCAGGGGAGAAGGCAGGAACGGGGTACTGATTGAGGATGATCAGCCATGATCACATTGAATGGCGGTGCTGGCTCAAAAGGGCCGAATGGCCTCCTCCTGCACCTGTTGTCTATTGTCTATTAACTGCATACTCTCCTCCTCCCATCAACCTCACCAATCTCACATTTCTGAACGGTGAGACGTCACCTCTGCCACGGTGAATTTTCTGTCACCCAATGGTGCATTTCTCAGACGTTGAATAAATAGTGAAGCTGGAGGAATGATCTGTCCCCGGCTTCTTGTTCACAGGTCCTTCGAGTGCTGGAGTGTTGAATTGAGAATCCAGGGATTCAAGTCAGGGAATGATCAGCAGGCGAGGCAGCCTCTGTGGAGAGAGAGGCAAGGAGTCGGAGCGTCGAGTCCTGGGATCCTGCCTTGGAAGAAATGATCCCCAAGAAAATCCCTGCACATCTCACCTTCCATCGATGGACCAGCATTGCCCTCTGCTGGTGTGAACACAAAGTGCAGCAATCACAATGGCATCAATTTTCATTAGTTCACAAGTGATAGGAGCAGACGTTAGGCCATTCGGCCCATCAAGTCTACTCCGCCATTCAATCATGGCTGATCTATCTTTCCCTCTCAACCCCATTCTCCTGCATTCTCCCCATAACCCCTGACACTCATACTAATCACCAATCTATCTATTTCTGCGTTGAAAATATCAATTGACTGGACCTCCACTGCCTTCTGTGGCAAAGAATTCCACAGATTCACCACCCTCTGATGAAAGAAATTCCTCCTCATCTCCTTCCTAAAGGTATGTTCTTTTATTCTGAGGCTGTGCCCTCTGGTCCTAGACTCTCCCACATTATTTACATATTAATATGTTCACCGGTAAAATTGTAATTTGTCCCTAGGATGTGCGTAGGATAGTGTTAGTGTGTGGGGATCGCTGGTCGGCACGGACTCGATGGGCTGAAGGGCCTGTTTCCGTCTTTAGCATGTGTGAGGTAACCAGAGCACCCAGAGAAAACCCACACGGGTCACGGGAGGAACATGGAAACTCCATACAGACAGCACCCGCAGTCGGGATCGAACCCAGCTCTCTGGCGCTGTAAGGCAGCAACTCTAACGCTGTTCTGCCCCACATCTCCTGGCAGCTCGTCCCACATACCCACCACCCTCTGTATACGCATGGCCCTCTGTGTGAAAAGGCTTCCCTTCAGGTCCCCTTTAAATCTTTCTCATCTCACCTAAAACCCATTCACTCTATTTTCAGTTTAAGAAGGAACTGCAGATGCTGGAAAATCGGAAGTAGACAAAACTGGAGAAACTCAGCGGGTGCGGCAGCATCTATGGAGCGAAGGAATTAGGCAACGTTTCGGGCCGAAACCCTTCTTCAGACTGATCTACCCTCTATTTTCAGTACTACTGTATCTGTTGTTCAAGAGGTAGACTCTTTTATACATCGGCGAGACCAAGCGTAGACTGGGCGATCGTTTCGCTGAACACCTTCGCTCAGTCCACCTGAACCTACCCGATCTCCCGGGTGCCAAACACTTTAATTCCTCCTCCCATTCCCACACTGACCTTTCTGTCCTGGGCCTCCTCCATTGTCAGAGTGAGGCTAAACGCAAATTGGAAGAACAGTATCTCATATTTCGCTTGGGTAGCTTTCAACCCAGTGATATGATTATTGATCTCTCTAACTTCAAGTAACCCCTCGCTAAGTAATTCCCTCGCTCTCTCTCCATCCCTCCCCCACCCAAGTCGCACCAGCTTCTAGTTCTCACCCAACAAACAGATTTTCCAGCATCTGCAGTTCCTTCCTAAACACTTTGTCTACTCCATTGTGAAATCTCCTCAAGGTATTCTTACTTTGAAGAAGTTCCATAGATGCTGCTGCACCCGCTGAGTTTCTCCAGCACTTTTATCTAACCGCTAACAATGACCACCGTTATTTTTTTTTGCATATCATTCATATATTGTTCTTTATCTCTCTACATCATCTCTCGTTTCCCTTTTCCTGTGTCTTTCCGTCTGAAGGAGGGTTTTTCGA
>NC_073413.1:6356669-6393833 GCF_028641065.1 Leucoraja erinaceus | reverse complement strand
AAACACTCAAACTCACACTCCCACGCACACTCCACCACCCACACCCACTCCAAACTCACACACACACACACTCACACACACTCATACACACATACACACACTCAAACACACACTCAAACTCACACTCACATTCTGTAACAAATACTCCCACAAAGACTCCATTCTCTCTCTCTCACACACACAACTCTTCTCTTCACTTCCATACGCCCACCTCCCTTCCCGAGCTAGACATGTTCACACCGACTGCGGCTGCTTGACTGCTGTGCGGGCCGGGCCAGCGCTGGCAGTGGGAGAGTAGCCGGGGTTAGTGGCCGTGGGGAGAGGGAGGTAGATGGCTTCTCACACAATGCGGTGTCGCAGGAAGCCGCACACAACTCACACAAACAGGAAAGAGGAACCTTCTCATCGTTAGCTCGCTGATTGGAACATGTTTCACAGCCAAGTGGCCGGGTGCCAATTCTGGGGCAAGTTTACGATTACATTACACTGACCTAAAACTAACTGTAAACAGGCATTTGTGGGGGACTGAGTCTGTGGTCTGTGAACACTCAGCACAAAAACACAGGGGACTCTGGCCTGTCAATGCAGCAGTAACAGCTGGGGCTCCCCCCTCTCTTCCCCCCCTCTCTCCCCCCCCCCCCCCCCCCTCTCCCCCCCCTCTCTCCCCCTCTCTTCCCCCTCTCTCCCCCCCCCTCTCTCCACCCCTATTATCCCCCCCTCTCTCCCCCCACTCTCTTCCCCCCTCTCTCCCCCCCTCTCCTCCCCCCAATTCTCTCTCATCTCCCCGCTCCCCCTCTCCCCTCCCCTGTCTCTCCCCCCCTCTCTCCCCCCCTCTCTCTCCACCCCCCATTGCTCCCAACCCCCCCCCCCTCTCTCCCCCCCCCTCTCTCTCCCCCCCCCCCCTCCCCCTCCCTCCTCTCCCCCATCTCTCCCCCTCACCCCCCCTGTTCTGCGTTCCCCTCCTCTCCTCCCCCTCTCTCCCCCCTCCCCCTCCTCTCTCCCCATCTCTCTCCCCCTCTCCCTTCTCCTTCTTCTCTTCCTTTTCCTTCCCCTCCCCTACTACCCTCCCCCCACCTCCCCCTCCCCCTCTCTCTACCCCCTCCCTCTCCCTCTCTCTCCTCTCCCCCATCTCCCCCTCCCCCCCTTCTTCCCTCCCTCCCCCCTCTCCTCCCCCTCCTCTCTCTCCCCCTCCCTCTCTCTCTCTCTCTCTCTCTCTCTCTCTCTCTCTCTCTCTCTCTCTCTCTCTCTCTCTCTCTCTCTCGCCCTCTCTCTCCCTCCCCCTCTCTCTCTCTCCTCCGTCTTTCTCACTCCCTCCCCCTCCCCTCGCTCTACCCTCCCTCCGCCCTCTTCCTTCCCTATCCCTCTCCATTCTTTCTCTCACCCGCCCTCCCTCCCTCTATTTTTCACTCCCCCCTTCCCCTCTCCAGCATTTACATTTGTCTTAGCTTTAGAGATCCAGCATGAAAATAGACCCACCAAGCCCACACTGGCCATCGATCTCCCGTCCACACTCTAGTCCGATGTGATCTCACATCCCCATCCACTCCCTACACACGCGAGCCATTTCTAATGAAGCAACATTAGACAACGTCCATTGTCTGGGATGGGGTAGAGGTGAATCGGACAGGAGCCAAGCTTATGGAAGGACCGTACAGAAGCCCGAGAGGGCAGGGGAGGATGTGGGAGGAAACCAGGGCACCTGGAGGAAACTCAGAGAGAACCTGCAAACTCCACAGAGACAGCATCCAAGGTCAGGATGGAACCCGGGTCTCTGGCGCTGTGTGGCAGCAGCTCGACTATGGTGCCACCCCTAATTTAAATATATGATCAACATTTTAACCTCCTCCTGAACCCTGGAGAATGCTCAGCCATTTTGGATGATCAGCCATGATCATATTCAATGGCGGTGCAGGCTCGAAGGGCCGAATGGCCTACTCCTACACCTATTTTCTATGTTTCTAGGGCGGCACAGTGACACAGCGGTATAGTTGCTGCCTCACAGCGCCAGAGACCCGGGTTCCATCCTGACTAGGGGTGCTGTCTGTACGGAGTTTGCACGTTCTCCCCGTGACTAAGTGGGTTTTCTCCGGGTGCTCCGGTTTCCTCCCACATTCCAAAGACGTGCAGGTTTGCAGGTTAATTGGCTCCTGTGAATTGTAACTGGTCCCCGGTGTGTGTAGGATAGTGTTAATATGCAGTGATCGCTGGTCGGTGCGGACACGGTGGGCCGAAGGGCCTCTTTCCTCACTGTATCTCTAAACTAAACAAGTTCAATAAAACTTCAACTCCCTCTCCCATTCCCAATCCGATCTTTCTGTCCTGGGCCTCCACCATGGCCAGAGTGAGTCCCACCGCAAATCGGAGGAGCAGCACCTCATATTCCGCTTGGGCAGTCTGCACCCCAGCGGTATGAACATTGACTTCTCCAATTTCAGGTAGTCCCTGCTTTCTCCTCCCCTTCCCAGCTCTCCCTCAGCCCACTGTCTCCGCCTCTTCCTTTCTTCTTTCAGCCTGAAGAAGGGTCTGGACCAGAAACGTTGCCTATTTCCTTCGCTCCATAGATGCTGCCTCACCCGCTGAGTTTCTCCAGCATTTTTGTCTACCTTTGTCTAAGTTCAATAAAATGATGGCTGATCTGACCTCTCCATTCTCCCTCCCTCCCTCCCTGCTCTAATCCTTGCCACTCCCTCCCGCCCCCATCATGCAAAACCTCTCTCAGTCTTCCACACATCCAATGAAGCGAGGGAGAATTCCACAGATTCTCAGCCCACGGGGCAGATACGAGTGTTTAAGAAGGAACTGCAGATGCTGGAAAATCAAAGGTAGACTGGAGAAACTCAGCGGGTGCAGCAGCATCTATGGAGCGAAGGAAGGAAATAGGCAACGTTTCGGGCCGAAACCCTTCTTCAGACTCCAGAGACAAATCCTCTTCTTCAGAGACGAGTCCTCTCTATAAACGGGCAAACCCTGGTCATGAAACCACCATCGATCTCTCGCTGAAGATTCATCCACCAGGCAGAGCATCCACCCAGCATCTTTCCCCTCAGGGTCACAGGCAAAACACAAAGCGCTGGAGTAATGCCCCTGTCCCACTTAGGACGCCTGAACGGAAACCTCTGGAGACTTTGCGCCCCACCCAAGGTTTCCGTGCGGTTCCCGGAGGTTGCAGGTGGTTGCCGGAGGTTGCAGGTAGTGGAAGCAAGTAGGGAGACTGACAAAAAACCTCCGGGAACCGCACGGAAACCTTGGGTGGGCCGCAAAGTCTCCAGAGGTTTCCGTTCAGGTTTCCTAAGTGGGACAGGGGCATAGCTCCGAGCGGGTCAGGCAGGGGGAATGGACAGGCGAATTTTGGGTCTGCTCAAGATTCTGGCATCTGTAGTTCCCTCCCCCCCCTCCTCATGCCCCTTTAAGCCATTGATTTAAGGTGAAAGGGGACAAGTTTAATGGTAATGTGCGGGGCAAGGGTTTGTAGTTACACAGAGTGGTTGGTGCCTGGAACCAGGGCTGGGGGTGAAGGCAGCTGTATAAGATGGGCACGTGTATATTCAGGCAATGGAACAGCATAGATCAGTGGATGTGATTGCTTTAGCGTGCCATTGTGTCCAGCATTGGCATTGCGGGCCGAAGGGCCTGTTGTAACGTACTACATTCTACATTCTATATTCCAACCTTGCTTGCTCACCCATCAGACTTCACTCTGCCTGGCCGAGGCCTGCAGCATCGCCTAGGATGAGCCACACACACCAGCGACTCCTTCTCCTCCTCTCTCTCCTAGGGAAGGCAGGAGAATGTTTTTTGGGGTTTTTAAAAATTTTTAAACAAATAGTTTATTCCATAAAACAAAATCAACGTACAAAGTAGTATAGGGAAGTCCAGGACAAGGGTTTACAGCTTAAGGATAAGGGGGAAATCCTTTAACACCGAGATGAGAAAACCTTTTTTCACACAGATAGTGGTGATTCTTTGGAAACTCTCTGCCACAGAGGGTAGTTGAGGCCACAGTTCATTGGCTACATTTAAGAGGGAGTTAGATGTGGCCCTTGTGGCTAAGGGGATCAGGGGGTATGGAGAGAAGGCAGGTACGGGATACTGAGTTGGATGATCAGCCATGATCATATTGAATGGCGGTGCAGGCTCGAAGGACCGAATGGCCTACTCCTGCACCTAATTTCTATGTTCTATGTTTCTATGTTTCTATAGCGTTCATATCAAAAGCTGCCTGTATCGGCAGTTTACAAACAAGACATACGTTAAACTTAAAATCCCGCCATCCTTGTCTATGATATAGGCGATCTCCCGTGGCGATCAGCATTCATGGAAGGCCTCCAGAGTCCCCGTGGACCCCGCGTGTGTGTTCCCTCTCCAGGGATACACGGGGGCACGGACGTAACCCCGGTGAAGGGCAGGCAGCTGACCGCTGTGCCTCCGTCGACTGCCCACTGCCTGGTCCGCGGGTGGCCATCTTGGCTAGGCCCAGAAGCAGACAGACAGGGAGATTCCCCCCCCCCCCCTCAGTACCGGGTGCCCAAAAATCAGGATCGTCGGGCTAAAGTGGAGCCAAAACCTGAGGAGCAGCCCCTTCAGAAGGAGAAATGGGGTTGGGAGGGCGAGATAGATCAGCCATGATCGAATGGCGGAGTTGGCTTGATGGGCCCAATGGCCTAATTCTGCTCCTAGAACTCACAACGCATGGAGGTTTCGATGGGAATGTGCCCAAGTTGCACATTTGTTCCGCAGGATGATCCGGAATCCGAACGATGAACCTTCTCTGATCTGCCTCCTGGAGTTGATTCCGTGCACAATATTCCACACATGGTTTCACTAACGTCTGATGGGGCTGCAGAGAGAATGGCTCCATTCTTCTGTGTTTTATTTCGGTGTTCAACGTGCCAATGTTTTATTCGCCTTCCTAATGACTTACAGTATCGCCTGCTTCCAAATGCATGCTTTAGTTTAGTTTAGTTTAAGGATACAGCCCGGCAACAGGCCCTTCGGCCCATCGAGTCCGCACCGACTAGCGATCCCCGACACTGTCTTACACTTATAACACTGTGTACATTTATACCAAGCCAATTAACCTACAAACCTGGTACGTCTTTGTGGGAGTGTGGGAGGAAACTGGAGATGTTGGAGAAAACCCACGCGGGTCACGGGGAGGACGTGCAAACTCCACCCAGACAGCACCAGTAATCAAGATCGAACTTGGGTCTGGTGATGCCAAAGGGCCTGTCCCACTTCCGCGACCTAATTCAAGACCTCTGCCCTTGACTCGTACACGCAGCATGGTCGTCACGAGGTCGTAAGCAGGCCGTGATGCTAGTGGTAGCTACTCGTGGCATCAAGTGGGTCGCGGCGAAAAATGTCCACGAGTAAAGGTTGTGAATTAGGTTGTGAAAGTGGGACAGGCCCTTAAGGCAGCAACTCTCCCGATGCACCACCATGCAATTGCGTATTGCGTACAGTTTTGGTCTCCAAATCTGAGGAAGGACATTATTGCCATAGAGGGAGTGCAGAGACGGTTCACCAGACTGATTCCTGGGATGTCAGGACTGTCTTATGAAGAAAGACTGGATAGACTTGGTTTATACTCTCTAGAATTTAGAAGATTGAGAGGGGATCTTATAGAAACTTACAAAATTCTTAAGGGGTTGGACAGGCTAGATGCAGGAAGATTGTTCCCGATGTTAGGGAAGTCCAGGACAAGGGGTCACAGTTTAAGGATAAGGGGGAAATCCTTTAAAACCGAGATGAGAAGAACTTTTTTCACGCAGAGAGTGGTGAATCTCTGGAACTCTCTGCCACAGAGGGTAGTCGAGGCCAGTTCATTGGCTATATTTAAGAGGGAGTTAGATGTGGCCCTTGTGGCTAAGGGGATCAGGGGGTATGGAGAGAAGGCAGGTACGGGATACTGAGTTGGATGATCAGCCATGATCACATTGAATGGCGGTGCAGGCTCGAAGGGCCGAATGGCCTACTCCTGCACCTAATTTCTATGTTCTATGCCACCCTTGTTACAGAAAATCATGTTATAAAAACAATTGTGTCAATGAGGTGAGGGGTTTGGAGATTTTCATATTTACAAGAACATGGGGCGGCACGGTGGCACAGCGGTAGAGTTGCTGCCTCACAGCGCCAGAGACCCGGGTTTAATCCTGACTACGGGTGCTGTCTGTACGGAGTTTGCACGTTCTCCCCGTGACCTGCGTGGGTTTTTCCCCGATTGCCCCTGGTTTCCTCCCACACTCCAAAGACGTGCAGGTTTGTAGGTTAATTGGCTTCGGTGAAATTGTAAATTGCCCCAAGTGTATTGGATAGTACTAGTGTGCGGGGATCGCTGGTCGGCACCGAATCGTCGGGCAGAAGGGCCTGTTTCCACGCTGCATCTCCAAAGTGGAAAGATGCTGCCTGATCTGTTTAGAGTTCCCAGCTATTTTATTTGTTTCAGAGTTCCAGAATCTGTAGAAAAGGTGGTGGGTGTATGGAACGAGCTGCCGGAGGAGGTAGGTGAGGCAGGTAGTATCATAGAGACATAGAAACATAGACAATAGGTGCAGGAGTAGGCCATTCGGCCCTTCGAGCATGCACCGCCATTCAATATGATCATGGCTGATCATCCAACTCAGTATCCTGTACCTGCCTTCTCTCCATACCCCCTGATCCCTTTAGCCACAAGGGCCACATCTAACTCCCTCTTAAATATAGCCAATGAACTGTGGCCTTGACTACCTTCTGTGGCAGAGAATTCCACAGATTCACCACCCTCTGTGTGAAAAATGTTCTCCTCATCTCGGTCCTAAAAGATTTCCCCCTTATCCTTAAACTGTGACCCCTTGTTCTGGACTCCCCCAACATCGGGAACAATATTCCTGCATCTAGCCTGTCCAACCCCTTAAGAATTTTGTTCTATAAGTTTCTATAAGATCCCCCCTCAATCTTCTAAATTCTAGCGAGTACAAGCCGAGTCTATCCAGTCTTTCTTCATATCGTTTAAGGAGCATTTAGACAGGCACATGGATGGTACAGTTATAGAGGGGTATGGGCCAAACGCAGGCAGGTGGGACTAGTATAAAGGGAGCATGTTGGTCGGTGTAGGCAAGTTGGGCTGAAGGGCCTGTTTTCACACTGTATAACTCTATGCAGAATGTAGTGGTATGAATATTGATCTCTCTAACTTCAAGTAACCCCGGCATTCCCTCTCTCTCCATCCCTCCCCCACCCAAGTCGCATCAGCTTCTCGTTTTCACCCAACAAACAGCTAACAACGTCCTGTATCCTTTTTCATTGTTACTTTTTCTTGCATATCTTTCTTTCATTGTTCTTTATCTCGCTACATCATCGTCTATATCTCTCCTTTCCCTTTTCCCTAACCAGTCTGAAGAAGGGTCTCCTGTTCCTTCTATCCAGAGGCAATAAACAATAGGTGCAGGAGGAGGCCATTCGGCCCTTTGAGCCAGCACCGCCATTCAATATGATCATGGCTGATCATCCCCAATCACTACCCCGTTCCTGCCTTCTCCCCATATCCCTGGACTCCGCTATCTTTAAGAGCCCTATCTAGCTCTCTCTTGAAAGCATCCAGAGAACCTGCCTCCACCGCCCTCTGAGGCAGAGAATTCCACAGACTCACAACTCTCTGTGAGAAAAAGTGTTTCCTCGTCTCCGTTCTAAATGGCTTACTCCTTATTCTTAAACTGTGTGGCCCCTGGTTCTAGACTCCCCCAACATCGGGAACATGTTTCCTGCCTCTAGTGTGTCCAAGCCCTTAACAATCTTATATGTTTCAATGAGAATCCCTCTCATCCTTCTAAACTCCAGAGTGTACAAGCCCAGCCGCTCCATTCTCTCAGCATATGACAGTCCCGCCATCCCGGGAATTAACCTTGTAAACCTACGCTGCACTCCCTCAATAGCAAGAATGTCCTTCCTCAAATTAGGGGACCAAAACTGCACACAATACTCCAGGTGTGGTCTCACTAGGTCTCTGTACAACTGCCTGTCCCGCTGAGTTACTCCAGCATTTTGTGTCTATCTTCGGTTTAAACCAGCATCTGCAGTTCCTTCCTACACACGACTCTGAGAAGCATCTGTATTGCTTTACAGATACTTTTGGTCCTCCGCATACAACTCGCTTGCTCAATCTAACCTTTGAGTCTGTTTATCGTTTACCCTGTTCCAGAGAACCGAGTGTGCATCATCAGAATCCTTGACTGTCAGACACTCCAGCAACTGAGTCACTGATGAGAACGACAAACGCCCCCCTGCAATGTTCAACTAGTTACCGCTTGCCAAACTAAAAATGACTCATCTACACTCACGCAGTTCCGTCGGCCAAAGCCAATATACAGACACAAAGTGCTGGAGTAACTCAGCGGGACAGGCAGCGTCTCTGGGGAACATGGAGAAGTGACGCCTCGGGTCGAGACCCTTCTTCAAACTGAAGAAACGTCACCCATTCCTTCTCTCCAGAGATGCTGCCTAATCCCGCTGAGTGACTCCAGCTTGTTGTGTCTATCTTTGGCTTAAACCAGCATCTGCAGTTCTTTCTGACACTGCGATATATTATTGTCAGCCGCTGAGCCAACAGACCAGGCCAACTCCTCTCCACTCTCCCACTGATCCCGGTCCCATCCTGACCTCCAACGCTGTCCCTGTGGTGTTTGCACGCTCACACTGTGACCGTGTGGGTTATAAAGATTCATGCATCAGGGAAACAGGCCCTTCGGCCCTACCTGTTCATGCTGACCAGGATGCCTGTCAAAGCTAGTCCAAACATCCCACGTTTGGCCCATATCCCTCAAGGCTCTTCCTGTCCACGTACCTGTCCAAATGTCTTTTCAATGCTGTTATAGTTAAAGTCACACTGAAGTCTGGCTCAGCCTAGGAATAGAGTGAGTGACAACCAAGAGTAGTTTGGTGACTACTGGAGAGACAGTTGATGGCACCCGGGACAGGCTGGGTTAGCACCCCAGTCTGTGTCTTTCACCCAACAAAACTACGGACAGGCCTAATGAACCACCGCGGCCTAAACATCCCATCAGGCGAGAATGAAAAGCTCGGAGAAGGAGGTGCAAAGCACGCACACACGCACAGGCCTTGAACCTGGTGAGACGCAGGAGGAGCCAGGCCAGGACTCACCCCACAGAGCCCAGTCCCTCCACACACTAGAGTCTCCCAACCCCTGCAGAGTGGTTACTAAGATGGCTGATCCGTGGGTGGTTGCTGCTGGGGCTTGATCAACCCCGGCTGGGTCACCTGGGCCTGGGTGTCTGATGTTGTCAGACCCGAAACTCCCGATGACCCCAGGTCACATCCCTGAGGATGCGCTAGGAGATGATCACATTGAATGGCGGTGAATGGCTGAATCGAAGGGCCGAATGGCCTACTCCTGCACCTATTATCTATTGTCTATTGTATATTTTTCATACACCCACCACCCTCTGCGAGGCAAAGTTGTCCCTCATCTTCCCCCTCTCACCTTAAACCTACGTCCCCCGGATTTAGAGGGAGAAAAGTCTGTCCCCACCCGAAACGTCACCCATTCCTTCTCTCCACAGATGCTGCCTGTCCCGCTGAGTAAAGGGCCTGTCCCACCAGCATGCGACTCCATGCGGCAAGCGCGACCTAACGTGGTCGCTTGAGCCGTGCGGCCTCGCGGGGCCGGTCCCACTTCGATCGCCGGAGCCGTATGGAGTTGTGCGGAGCTGGTCCCGACATCGCGCGGGGCTCCGAAAAACTGACCGCGTTGAAAAATCCCGCGCGGCAACGGCCTGCCGGCCCGCAGCCGCCTCCACGCCGTACGTCACGAGCAAACTTCCCGCGGACTTCGCTCGAACTTCACGTCACTCACTCGACCTCTGCGCGGCCCCCCGCTTCCGGTTTGGATCGCGCTTGCCGCATGCAAGTCGCATGCTCGTGGGGCAGGCCCTTTACTCCAGCATTTTGTGTCGACCTTCGATTTTATCCAGCTTCTGCAGTTCTTTCTCCCTCAATATCCACACCACTGGGGAGTTAGAAACATAGAAACATAGAAATTAGGTGCAGGAGTAGGCCATTCGGCCCTTCGAGCCTGCACCGCCATTCAATATGATCATGGCTGATCATCCAACTCAGTATCCCGTACCTGCCTTCTCTCCATACCCTCTGATCCCCTTAGCCACATCTAACTCCCTCTTAAATATAGCCAATGAACTGGCCTCAACTACCCTCTGTGGCAGAGAGTTCCAGAGATTCACCACTCTGCGTGAAAAAAGTTCTTCTCATCTCGGTTTTAAAGGATTTCCCCCTTATCCTTAAGCTGTGACCCCTTGTCCTGGACTTCCTTAACATCAGGAACAATCTTCCTGCATCTAGCCTGTCCAACCTCTTAAGTTGAGCCTGTCTCTCCGCTGACTGGTTAGCGCGCAACAAAAGCTTTTCACTGTACCTCGGTACACGTGACAATAAACTGAACTCAACTCGAGTTGGGTTTAAAAAAAAATTCCACCCACGTTCTCATTCATTTCCCCGCAGATTCAACCAGCTAAACCAGGGCAATTCTGTGTGGTCAATTAAACTTGCACGTTGCCGAGTTGTGGGAGGAAACCAGGGCACTGGGGAAACCCACACAGTCACACTGAGAGTGTGTTAACTCCACAGACAAGCATCGGAGATCAGGACTGAACCCAGGTCACTGGAGGAGTGAAACAGCGGCTCTACAAGCTGTGCCACCTCGCCACCCTAATCCAAGTCACCCGCTAAATGTACATGGAGAATATCTTCCCAACCTTCTCTCCAGAGATGCTGCCTGTCCCGCTGAGTTACTCCAGCACTGTGTTTAAGAAGGGACTGCAGATGCTGGAAAATCGAAGGTAGACAAAAGTGCTGGAGGAACTCAGCGGGTGCGGCAGCATCTATGGAGCGAAGGAAATAGGCGACGTTTCGGGACGAAACCCTTCTTCAGACTTCTCTTCCGTTACTCCAGCACATTGTGTCTATCTTAAGAGTATAGATATTTTGGTGAGATTAGATCTGAAACGTCACCTATTTCTTTGCTACATCGATGCTGCCTCAGCCGCTGAGTTTTTCCATCATCTTGTGTCTATCTTAAGAGTATAGATATTTTGAAGAGATTAGACCTGAAACGTCACCTATTTCTTCGTTACATCAATGCTGCCTCAGCCGCTGAGTTTCTCCAGCATTTTTGTCCACCATAGATATTTTGTAAATATCCTACATTGGATATTAAGGTCATAAGGAATAGGAGTAGAATTAGGTACACAAAAATGCTGGAGAAACTCAGCGGGTGAGGCAGCATCTATGGAGCAAAGGAAATAGGCAACGTTTCGGGCCGAAACCCTACTTCAGTAGAATTAGGCCATTTGGCCCATTAAGTCTACTCCGCCATTCAATCATGGCTCCTAACCCCCTTCTCCTGCCTTCTCCCCATAACTCCTAACACCCGGACTAATCAAGAATCAATCTCTGCTCCGCTGAGTTACTCCAGCATTTTGCGTCTATCTTAAGAGTATAGATATTTTGAAAATATCCTACATTGGATATTAAGATCATAAGGAATAGGAGTAGAGTTAGGCCATTCGGCCCATCAAATCTACTACGCCATTCAATCGTGGCTGATCTATCTTCCCTTCCTAACCCCATTCCCCTGCCTTCTCCCCGTAACCCCTGACACCCGTACTATATCAATCTCTCCCCCATATTCTCTCTCTCATTTTACCTTCTCTCTCTCTCTCCCTCTCTCTCTCTCTCTCTCTCTCTCTCTCTCTCTCTCTCTCTCTCTCCCTCTCTCTCTCTCCCCCACTCTCTCTCTCTCTCTCTCTCACACTCACTCTCTCTCTCACCTCTCCTGGCCTTCGCTGCCCCCTAGAGGCAGCCGCTGCCCATTGGTCCACTCCACACAATGGGCTTCACGCTATAGGCTGCCCTGTGCGACGGACAGGCCTTGGGGACCAATCCGTAACGGTGAAGGCGCAGGGTCGGGGACCCCGTCCAACCAGAGTGTGGGGGAGGCGGGGCCTCAGTGTATCCATTCCCCAGGCCCCGCCCACCTTACACAGCAAGATCCCACCGAACAAGACTAGCGGATACACCCATGGAGCGATACAGCACGGAAACGGGCCCTTCAGCCCACACTGGTCATCCTGCCCCAGCTACAGAACCTTTGTTTCCCCTTCCATCACAGTGAGGAATGTGGACAACAGGTGCAGGAGTAGGCCATTCGGCCCTTTGAGCCAGCACCGCCATTCAATGTGATGATGGCTGATCATCCCCAATCAGTACCCCGTTCCTGCCTTCTCCCCATATCCCCTGACTCTGCTATTTTTAAGACCCCTATCTAGCTCTCTCTTGAAAGCATCCAGAGAACCTGCCTCCACCGCCTTCTGAGGCAGAGAATTCCACAGACTCCACCAGGATTGCAACAGCATATAGATAGATATGATAGATATGCCATTTATTGTCACTATACATGTACAGTGAAACTGAAAGCTGCTCGTACTCAGTGCATACATACAATTTTACACAAAAAACAAGAAACAGAAAAACAAAACAGAAGGGAGATGGGGGGGGGGGAATAGGTGCACAAATTCTACGGCGCTACATACATATATACATATATACAGATGGAAGTCCGTGTTGGGCGGTGTAGTCAGTGCATGTGTGGATTTGAATTTATAGTAGATATAATTCTCGGAAAGCAGCTATTCCTGAGTCTGTTTGTCCTGGATTTGATGCACCTATAGCGCCTTCCAGAGGGCAGCAGGTCGAACAGTCCAAACGCAGGATGGGAGCTGTCTTTGGTGATCTTCTTTGCCCTGCTAAGGCAGCGGGAGGTGTAGATGTCCATCAGGGAGGGGAGAGGGCAACCAATGATCCTCTGCGCTGTCCTGGTTACCCTCTGAAGCCTCTCCCTGTCTGCCATGGTGCAGCTGCCATACCATGCTGTAATGCAGTATGTCAGCAGGCTCTCGATGGACGAGCGGTAGAAGGTCAGCAGCAGGTTAGAGTCCAGGTTGTGCTTCCTGAGGACCCTCAGGAAGTGCAGCCGCTGCTGAGCCTTCTTGATGACCGCCGTCGTGTTGTCTGTCCAGGAGATATCAGCAGCGATATGGACGCCGAGAAACCGGAAGGTGTTGACCCTCTCCACACACTCGCCGTTGATGTGTAGGGGGACTAAGTCAGTGCTGTGCCTCCTGAAGTCGACAATGAGCTCTTTTGTTTTTCTGGTGTTCAGAGCCAGATTGTTTTCTGAGCACCAGGTTGTCAACTTCAGGACTTACTCTCTGTAGGCTGCCTCGTCTCCCTTTGAAATAAGTCCGACCACAGTAGTGTCGTCAGCAAATTTGACGATGCGGTTGTTGTTGTGGGCCGGACTACAGTCGTAGGTGTAGAGACAGTATAAGAGGGGGCTTAGCACACAGCCCTGTGGGGAACCGGTACTCAACCTGCGAGTGGAGGAGAGGTGGGGGCCGAGTCTCACAGTCTGGGGCCGGTTGGTGAGGAAATCCTTAATCCAGGCACATGTGACAGTGGGGAGGCCGAGAGTGACCAGTTTACCAATGAGGATGTCCGGGATGATTGTGTTAAAGGCTGAACTAAAATCCACAAAGAGCATCCGGACGTAGCTCTGCCCCTGCTCCAGATGGCTCAGCACAGAGTGGAGAGCTACGGTGATGGCGTCTTCTGTGGATCTGTTTTGGCGATAAGCGAATTGGTGGGGGTCGAAGTCTGGTGGTAGGTAGTCCTTGATGTGCTGGAGGACCACTCTCTGTGAGAAAAAGTGTTTCCTCGCCTCCGTTCTAAACGGCTTACCCCTTATTCTTAAACTGTGTGTGGCCCCTGGTTCTGGACTCCCCCAACATCGAGAACATGTTTCCTGCCTCTAGCGTGTCCAAGCCCTTAACAATCTTATATGTTTCAATGAGATCTCCTCTCATCCTTCTAAACTCCAGAGTGTACAAGCCCAGCTGCTCCATTCTCTCAACATATGACAGTCTTGCCATCCCGGGAATTAACCTTGTATGATTCTGATTCTGATATTACTCCATCTGAACTATATTCTGCACTCTGTATCTTCCCCTTTCAGCTGCCTACTGTATACGAATGTGACTGGATTGTACTTATTTATGGTTATTGCCTAATTTGGTTAGCATGCAAAACAAAGCTTCTGACTGCGTTATAGCTTTTATATTTTCAGCATCTGCAGCTTTATCTCATAACGTTGTAAAGAATTATCTTGACTTCTGCGAACTCGTGTAGTCTCTGCCTCTATTTATAACACCAAGGTTCCTGTTTGTCTTCATTTAAGAACTATCTTAACCTGTCGTATGGTTAGAACCATCCAACCGATAACTAGCGAGAGGCCCTGAGCTACTATCGACCTCCAATAGAACTTTGAACTATCTTTGATCTTTGAGGCCTCTCATAATCTTCTATATAATATTAAAACTCTGTGGCTGCTGGCTGGCTGTGTTTCTGCCTGACTTGTGGTTGCCAGCCTTTGATTCGTTGCTACGCCAACACCAGACCTACAAACGCCCAGATTTTTTCCATTTCGGTAGAGATTTCACTTTTCATTCCAAGTATCCACTCCTGATTACATTTTGTCGTGTTTATGTACACATTTTTAATTAAATCCTTCCCCCCCCCCCCCCCCCCCACTCACTCATTTTGTCGCCTCCTGCTGCCCAGCGACCATAACGGCTGTTGGCGCCCGCATCGCGCCTGAAAGACGCCATTTAAAAACAGCCGCACTGCTGAGTCCTGAACGGCTTGAGTTGGAGGACCACGTCTCCCGTGGGGGCTACGGGTAGGGAACGGCTGCGTTGGGGGAGCAGACCCAACGGGTCTGCACTTGGTCTAGTTTTATATATTTGTATCAAGTCTCTCCTCGACCTCCAGAGAAAACAATCCCAGCTTATCCTGTCTCTCCTCGTAGCTGAAACCTTCTGATCCAGGCAGCAATCACGCCCATTCTGTCAGAGTGAGTTCTGTTTCGTTCAGTGTCAGAAAGATCTGCAGATGCTGGTTAGAATCGAAGGTAGACACAAAATGCTGGAGTAACTCAGTGGGACTGGCAGCATCTCTGGAGAGAAGGAATGGGCGACGTTTCGGGTCGAGTCTGAAGAAGGGTCCCGACCCACATCGTGGCTTAGTTCGGCAACTTGAGCGCCCTGGAGCGGAAAAGACTACAAAAAGTAGTAAACTTTATTTATTTTTTATTTAACCTTTATTTAACCAGGAGAAGTCTCATTGAGATCATAAAAATCTCTTTTACAAGAGAGTCCTGGCCAAGACTGGCAGCAGCACAGTTCCACAGTTACAGACAATAAACACTGTCCAGTCCATCATCGGCTCTGACCTCCCTTCCATCGAGGGGATCTATCGCAGTCGCTGCCTCAAAAAGGCTGGCAGCATCATCAAGGACCCACACCATCCTGGCCACACACTCGTCTCCCTGCTACCTTCAGGTGGAAGGTACAGGAGCCTGAAGACTGCAACAACCAGGTTCAGGAATAGCTACTTCCCCACAGCCATCAGGCTATTAAACTTGGCTCGGACATTAATAACCCATTATCTATTATTTGCACTTTATCAGTTTATTTATTCATGTGTGTATATATTTATATTATGGTATATGGACACACTGATCTGTTCTGTAGTCAATGCCTACTATGTTCTGTTGTGCTGAAGCAAAGCAAGAATGTCATTGTCCTATACAGGGACACATGACAATAAACTCTCTTGAACTTGAAACATCACCCATTCGTTCTCTCCAGAGATGCTGCCTGTCCCGCTGAGTTACTCCAGCTTTCTGTGTCTATTTTTTATTTTGTTAAGCCCCGTCCTACTTTCACGACCTAATTTACGACCTTTTTTACTGCGTGGACATTTTTCATCAGGCTAGAAAAAACGCTCCCGCTTTCTGTGTCTATTTTTCACGCCTTTGTCGTGAAGCCATTGCCCGTCAGGGCAAACTCGACAGAGTGAAACGAGCCCTTCGGCCTGAATTTACGACCCTTTTTTCCAGAGACTGACTGGACGCTGGAGTTTACTCCACTTTCTGTGGGCTATTTTTTTTATGCTAGAACAAAATTTAAACAACCACTAGAAAAAAAACGCCCGTACCCACTTTGATGCCACGAGTACTGACGCCTAGCATCACGGCCTGCAACGACCTCGTGACGACCATGCTGCGAGTATGAGTCAAGGGCAAACTCGACAGAGTGAAACAGGCCCTTCGGCCCACCATGTCCACACTGACCAGCGATCCCCTCAGACCTATGCTATCCTCCACAAACCAGGGACAATTTTACCAACCAGCCTACAAACCTGTACGTCTTTGGAGTGTGGGAGGAAACCGGAGCTCCCGGAGAAAACCCACGCAGGTCACACGAGGAACGTACAAACTCCGTATTGACAGCATCATAGCTCCTGACTCTTCTATCCAATGCCCCTCACAATGAAGGCAAGGATACTATACATCTTCTTCACCACCAAGTCTACTTGAGCTGCCACCTTTAGCGTATCTATGAACTTCTTCTGCAGTTGCACAGAGCCCTAGTGAGACCACACCTGGAGTATTATGAGCAGCTTTGGTCCCCTAATTTGAGGAAGGACATTCTTGCTATTGAGGGAGTGCAGCGTAGGTTTACAAGGTTAATTCCCGGGATGGCGGGACTGTCATATGCTGAGAGAATGGAGCAGCTGGGCTTGTACACTCTGGAGTTTAGAAGGATGAGAGGGATCTCATGGAAACATATAAGATTGTTAAGGGTTTGGACACGCTAGAGGCAGGAAACATGTTCCCGATGGTGGGGGAGTCCAGAACCAGGGGCCACACAGTTTAAGAATAAGGGGTAAGCCATTTAGAGCGGAGATGAGGAAACACTTTTTCTCACAGAGAGTGGTGAGTCTGTGGAATTCTCTGCCTCAGAGGGCGGTGGAGGCAGGTTGTCTGGATGCTTTCAAGAGAGAGCTAGATAGCGCTCTTAAAGATAGCGGAGTCAGGGGATATGGGGAGAAGGCAGGAACGGGGTACTGATTGGGGATGATCAGCCATGATCATATTGAATGGCGGTGCTGGCTCGAAGGGCCGAATGGCCTACTCCTGCACCTGTTGTCTATTGTCTATTAATTGCATACTCTCCTCCCATCAACCTCACAAATCTCACATTTCTGAACGGTGGGACGTCAACTCTGCCACGGTGAATTTTCTGTCACCCAATGGTGCATTTCTCAGACGTTGAATAAATAGTGAAGCTGGAGGAATGATCGGTCCCCGGCTTCTTGTTCACAGGTCCTTCGAGTGCTGGAGTGTTGAATTGAGAATCCAGGGATTCAAGTCAGGGAATGATCAGCAGGTGAGGCAGCCTCTGTGGAGAGAGAGGCAAGGAGTCGGAGCGTCGGGTCCTGAGCCTGATCCTGCCTTGGAAGAAATGATCCCCAAGAAAATCCCTGCACATCTCACCTTCCATCGATGGACCAGCATTGCCCTCTGCTGGTGTGAACACAAAGTGCAGCAATCACAATGGCATCAATTTTCATTAGTTCACAAGTGATAGGAGCAGACGTTAGGCCATTCGGCCCATCAAGTCTACTCCGCCATTCAATCATGGCTGATCTATCTTTCCCTCTTAACCCCATTCTCCTGCCTTCTCCCCATAACCCCTGACACTCATACTAATCACCAATCTATCTATTTCTGCGTTGAAAATATCAATTGACTGGACCTCCACTGCCTTCTGTGGCAAAGAATTCCACAGATTCACCACCCTCTGATTAAAGAAATTCCTCCTCATCTCCTTCCTAAAGGTATGTTCTTTTATTCTGAGGCTGTGCCCTCTGGTCCTAGACTCTTCCACATTATTTACATATTAATATATGTAAAATTGTAATTTGTCCCTAGGATGTGCGTAGGATAGTATTAGTGTGCGGGGATCGCTGGTCGGCGCGGACTCGATGGGCCAAAGGGCCTGTTTCCGTCTTTAGCGTGTGTGAGGTAACCAGAGCACCCAGAGAAAACCCACACAGGTCACGGGAGGAACATGGAAACTCCATACAGACAGCACCCGCAGTCGGGATCGAACCCGGCTCTCTGGCGCTGTAAGGCAGCAACTCTAACGCTGTTCTGCCCCACGTCTCCTAGCAGCTCGTCCCACATACCCACCACCCTCTGTATACGCATGGCCCTCTGTGTGAAAAGGCTTCCCTTCAGGTCCCCTTTAAATCTTTCTCATCTCACCTAAAACCCATTCACTCTATTTTCAGTTTAAGAAGGAACTGCAGATGCTGGAAAATCGAAGGTAGACAAAACTGGAGAAACTCAGCGGGTGAGGCAGCATCTATAGAGCGAAGGAAATAGGCAACGTTTCGGGCCGAAACCCTTCTTCAGACTGATCTACCCTCTATTTTCAGTACTACTGTATTCGTTGTTCAAGAGGTAGACTCTTTTATACATTGGCGAGACCAAACGTAGACTGGGCGATCGTTTCGCTGAACACCTTCGTTCAGTCCGCCTGAACCTACCTGATCTCCCGGGTGCCAAATACTTTAATTCCCCCTCCCATTCCCACACTGACCTTTCTGTCCTGGGCCTCCTCCATTGTCAGAGTGAGGCTAAACGCAAATTGGAGGAACAGCATCTCATATTTCGCTTGGGTAGCTTTCAACACAGTGATATGATTATTGATTTCTCTAACTTCAAGTAACCCCAGCATTCCCTCTCTCTCTCTCCATCCCTCCCCCACCCAAGTTGCACCAGCTTCTCGTTCTCACCCAACAAACAGATTTTCCAGCATCTGCAGTTCCTTTCTAAACACTGTGTCTACTCCACTGTGAAATCTCCTCAAGGTATGCCTACTTTGAAGAATTTCCATAGATGCTGCTGCACCCGCTGAGTTTCTCCAGCACTTTTATCTAACCACTAACAATGGCCACCGTTACTTTTTTTTGCATATCATTCATATATTGTTCTTTATCTCTCTACATCATCTCTCGTTTTCCTTTTCCCGTGACTTTCCATCTGAAGGAGGGTTTCGATCGAAAAGCGTCACCCATTCCTTCTCTCCGGAGATGCTGCCTGTGTCCTCTGAGTTACTTCAGCGTTTTGAGTCTACCCTATTTTCCGGTGTGGGAAAAGACAGTGGGTATTCACCTCCTGATATTTAGGCATTGAAGCTGCTAGCTCTCTCCACTGCCGGCCCACCACGGAAATCCTGCACCTTCCCGACTTCCCCTTTCACAAGTCAACGGTTAGCGCCTTGGTTTTGTTGGTGTTGAGCAAGAGATGCTTGTTGCAGCAAAGGGTTTATGCTCCAAGAGAGAGAGTTTCATTCATTCTGTATCTCTAAGCTGTACTGTACCTCACCACATCTGTGCATACGATAGTCGGCTGGGTTTAAGAAGGAACTGCAGATGCTGGAAAATCGAAGGTAGACAAAAGTGCTGGAGAAACCCAGCGGGTGCAGCAGCATCTATAGAGCGAAGGAAATAGGCAACGTTTCGTCCCGACTGGTTCACCAGACTGATTCCTGGGATGTCAGGACTGTCTTATGAAGAAAGACTGGATAGACTTGGTTTGTACTCTCTAGAATTTAGGAGATTGAGGGGGGATCTTATAGAAACTTACAAAATTCTTAAGGGGTTGGACAGGCTAGATGCAGGAAGATTGTTCCCGATGTTGGGGAAGTCCAGGACAAGGGGTCACAGCTTAAGGATAAGGGGGAAATCCTTTAAAACCGAGATGAGAAGAACTTTTTTCACACAGAGAGTGGTGAATCTCTGGAACTCTCTGCCGCAGAGGGTAGTTGAGGCCACAGTTCATTGGCTATATTTAAGAGGGAGTTAGACGTTGCCCTTGTGGCTAAAGGGATCAGAGGGTATGGAGAGAAGGCAGGTACGGGATACTGAGTTGGATGATCAGCCATGATCAAATTGAATGGCGGTGAGGGCACGAAGGGCTGAATGGCCTACTCCTGCACCTAATTTCTATGTTTCCTTTGCTCCATAGATGCTGCTGCACCCGCTGAGTTTCTCCAGCACTTTTGCCTACCTTTGATAGTCGTCTGGGTTTGACTTGTGAATCGGTAGTTCAACACTTAACGGCCTGTCCCACTTTCCCGACCTAATTCACGACCTTTTTTTACTCGTGGACATTTTTCATCGGGCTAGAAAAAACGCCCCGACCTACTTGATGCCACGAGTACCTACGCCCAGCATCACGACCTGCTACGACCTCGTGACGACCATGCTGCGAGTATGAGTCAAGGGGCAAACTCGGCACAGGTCGTGAATTAGGTCGCGGAAGTGGGACAGGCCCTTAACTCACAAAGCTTCAGTGCCTTTACAGCACTGATGTACACTGAGACCATCACACGTGCTGTAGAAGTGAGTGTTGGAGCCAACAAGAGGTTTCGTTCAGAGATACAGAGCGGAAACAGGCCCTTCGGCCCACCGAGCCCGCACCGACCAGCGACCCCCGCACAGTAACACTATCCTACACAAGCTGTATGTCTTTGGAGTGTGAGAGGAAACCGGAGCTCCTGGAGAAAACCCACGCAGGTCACGGGGAGAACGTACAAACTCCAGACAGACAGCTCCCGTAGTCAGGTTCGAACCCGGGTCTCCAGCGCTGTGAGGCAGCAACTCTACCGCCCCAAGTGTCTCCCATTAATAAGGAAAATAAATAACACCATCAAATGCTGGAAATCAGAAATAGAGATAGACAAACCTGGAAGATCTGGCCACTGTCTCCCCATCTCCCCAGGCCCGCAACCTTGGCGTGATCTTTGATTCCACCCTCTCCCTTGAGCCTCACATCCGCCATGTCATTATAAAACCTCCTTCTTTCATCTCCGCAACATCGCCAAACTCAGACCCTCTCTCACACCTCCCGCTGCTGAAAGACTCATCCATGCCTTCATCTCCTCCCGACTGGACTACTGCAACTCACTTCTCCTTGGCATCAGCTCCACCTACATCAACCAACTCCAACTGGTCCAGAACGCAGCCGCCCGACTCATCACCCACACCAAATCCTGGCATCACATCACTCCAGTCCTCAAATAACTTCACTGGCTTCCCATCTCCCACCGGATCACCTACAAAATCCTGGTCCTCGCCTACAAAGCCCTCCACCATCTGGCCCCCCCATATCTCACTGACCTCCTCTCCCCCTACCAACCCTCACGGTCCCTCAGATCCACATCAGCCGGTCTCCTCTCCATCCACAAGTCCAACCTCCGCAGTTTTGGGGACAGAGCCTTCTCCAGGGCAGCTCCCAGGCTCTGGAACTCCCTCGCCCAACTGATCCGCAATTCTGTGTCCCTCACCATCTTCCAGTCCCGCCTCAAGACCCATCTCTTCACCTCTGCCTATCCTTAGCCCCACGTCCCCCTCCCTTTTCATATGTGCATTAATTGCCTCATATTGTGGTTTGTATTGAATTCTGTCTTTACTTTGTGTACTAGTCATGTCTCTACTATTTATTTCATTCCCCTTACATGTTTTTCCTCTACCTGGTAAATTTTTGTAAGGTGTCCTTGAGACTCTTGAAAGGCGCCCATAAATAAAATTTATTATTATTATTATTATTATTTGTGGAAAGAGTGTTTCTCCTTTAACAGATGCTGCTTGTGCCTGTGATGCTGCTACAAGCGACATTTTCATTGGGTGGCGCTGTGGCGTAGTGGTAAAGCTAATGCCTCCCTGCACCAGAGATCGCAGGTTCGATCCTGACCACGGGTGCCCTCTGTACGGAGTTTGTACGTTCTCCCCGTGACCCGTGTGGTTTTCTCCGGGATCTTCAGTTTTCTCCCACGCTACCCAGAACGTTAAGGTTTGTAGGTTAATTGACTTGATATAGTAGATGTACCTGTAAATTGTCCCTAAGTAGGTGTAGGGCAGTGTTAATGTGCTGGGATCGCTGGTCGGCGCGGACTCGGTTGGCCAAAGGGCTTGTTTCTACACTGTATCTCTAAACTTAACTATATGTCACCTCACCGTTCCTGCGGAAATGACAGTCATCTGAATTCCTGTAAGTCTGTGGTATAACATTAACTCACAATGCTTCAGTGAATTGACAGCCCTGGGGCATATTGAGACCATCAGCTCTAGAAGTGAGTGTTGGAGTCAATAAATGGTCTGCTGGCTCACTGTGTGGGAGGTCCAGCTATTTGTTCCACACCTGAGTCATTGACAGTCACTGGCTCACCAGACACTGGCTCACCCACAGTGTCTCCAGAGCTCCAGATATGGCTCAATGCCAAAGTCAAAGCCCAAAGCTCCCTCTAAACTCTCGACATGAATTAAGAGGTCCCTTGCCAAGAGGTTCAACGAGCAAGAGTCTGAAGAAGGGTCTCAACCCGAAAGGTCACCTATTCCTTTTCTCCCGAGATGTTGCCTGACTCAATGAGTGTCTGTCATAAGGGTCATCATATGGCTGATCGATGGTAGTGTATTAGCGTTGATATTTGCTTGGCGGCACAGCGGTAGAGTCGCAGCCTCACAGCACCAGAGACCCGAGTTCGATCCTGACTACAGGTGCTGTCTGTACGGAGTTTGTACGATTTCCCAGTGACCCGCGTGGGTTTTCTCCGGGTGCTCCGGTTTCCTCCCACACTCCAGGTTTGCAGGCCAATTGGCTTGGTAAAGATTGTAAATTGTCCCTGGTGTGTGTAGGATGGAGCTAGTGTGCGGGGATCGCTGGTCGGCGCGGACTCGAAGGGCCTGTTTTCGTACTGGTTGTGTTGGCTGGCAGCAAGACCTTGATAACACACTGGCCAGGGACAATAAAGTGGCAAGCACCATTCATGGGTCAGTGTGCAAAAAGCTTTTCACTGTACCTCGGTACACGTGACAATAAACTAAACTATAATAAAGTCCCTTGGGCCCGACACTAGCTTAGACGTGGGGGTCAAGTTGTCTTCCAGTATCCAATGACCTCTGACGCAGATTCCTATCACTGCCTGATAAAACAATGATAAGATTTCGAGCTGGGAGATTGTTGTTCAGTGTAGCTCTGTACCCTGCCCCATGTACTGGCCACAAATAGGACAGTTTGCATACAGTAACATGTGCAATACATAGAGCTGTCTTCTGTGGCAGAGAATCCCACAGATTCACAACTCTCTGCATGAAGAAAGTTTGTTCTCATCTCAGTCCTAACTGCCCCCCCCCCCCTTTATTCTTAAACTGTGACCCACGGTTCTGAACGCCCCCACAATCGGAAACATTTTCCCTGCAGTTACAGCAAGTGAAAATCTAGCAGGCAAGCAGGATGCTTTCACCAACCACCCCCATTTGAAGTCCACTATCTTCCACCGTTTCTACCCAGTGCTTGGTACTTACTTCCAGCAGCCACTGGTTGTCCTCCAGGATGCACCGAGCCGCAGCCTGACCCATGCCGGTCGCCTGGGCGAATTTGGCACAGAGACTCTCACGGCAGCGGCGTAACGCTTCCGACGCCTCCGACGGCCCGGGACTCTTGCACTGAGGCTGCTCCATGGCCGGAGCTGCAGTGAGCGACTCGCCAACCCGGCAAACACTCACCAGCCCCGCTCCCCGTCCGCATCTGTCCCCGCCGCTGCTTCTGCTTCCAACACCCGTGGCCCATGCAGTTGATATGAGTTTTGAAATTTTTGTTGATCACAGAATTTCTCACAACAGAGCGAGAGAAATTTGTGATCGGCGTGAGAATTTGGTGAAATGCGTGATTCTCACGCTCAATGCATGGGAGTTGGCAGCCCTGCCTCTCTATCCCCCTCTCTCTCTCCCACTCTCTTGTTGTTCAATGCAGCTCTGTACCCTGCCCCATGTACTGGCCACAATTAGGACAGTTTGCATACAATGACATGTGCAACACATAGAGATGAGGTGAAATAGTTCCCTTGGAAAGGTGACTAGTCTATCTGACTCGTAAGCAAGGACATTTGCAAAAAGGGATGCATTTTATTCAATCGACTGTATCCGCTGTTCTGGGTGTCAGCTTCTCTCCGTTGGTGAGACCAAGCGCAGGCTCGGCGATCGTTTCGCTGAACACCTCCGCTCAGTCTATCGTAACCTCCCTGATCTCCCATTTGCTCAGCACTTCAACTCTCCCTCCCATTCCCACATTGACCTTTCTGTCCTGGGCCTCCCTCCATTGTCAGAGTGAGGCCCAGCGCAAATTGGAGGAACAGCACCCCATATTTCGCTTGGGTAGTGTATACCTCAACGGTATGAACATTAACTTCAGGAAGCCCTTGCTTTCTATATTTAGAAAGCTACATTGCAGCTATATTTAAGAGGGAGTTAGATGTGGCCTTTGTGGCTAAAGGGATCAGGGGGTATGGAGAGAAGGCAGGTACAGGATACTGAGTTGGATGATCAGCCCTGATCATATTGAATGGCGGTGCAGGCTCGAAGGGCCGAATGGCCTCTACTCCTGCACCTATTTTCTATGTTTCTCTCTCCATCCCCTTCCCAGTTCTCCCACCAGTCCTACAGTCTCCGCCTACTCTCTATCTTTGTCCCGCCCCTTCCCCGACATCAGACTGAAGAAGGGTCTCGACCCGAAACATCACCCATTCCTTCTCTCCGTAGATGCTGCCTTGTCCCGCTGAGTTACTCCACCATTTTCTATCTATTTGTGAATTATTCAAAACTTGCATTGATGGGGTGGTTTATTACAGTAATAAGTTTTCAGATTTGAATAACGCTAGCAAATATTTGCACAGAGTAGGCTTGTGGAACATAACTGGTCATGTTAAGGTCAGCGCAGCAGTAGAGTTGCTGTCTTAAAGCACTCACAGTGCCAGAGATCTATGTTCGATCCTGACTACGGGTGCTGTCTCTACGGAGCTTGTACGTTCTCCCTGTGACCTGCGTGGGTTTTCTCCGAGATGTTCGGTTTCCTCCCACACTCCAAAGACGTACAGTTTTGTATGTTAATTGGCTTGGTATAAATGTAAATTATCCCCAGTGTGTGTGTAGGATGTTGTTAGTGTGCTGGTCAGTGCGGACTCGGTGGGCCGAAGGGCCTGTTTCCGCGCTGTATCTCTAAACTAACATAAGACTAAACTAAACTTACATTGCTTCTTCTTCTTGCGTATGGCGTGCACAGCCTAAAGTTGTAGGCCAACTTGTTCTATTTGATCTTATATGCTTGTGCACGCCGGGTTGATTGCATTCGTTGAAACAGGGCGGGCCCACGTGAAGGTTGCAATCTCCCACCCCACCTTGCTTCATTTCAGTCTGAAGAAGGGTCTCGACCCGAAACGTCACCTATTCCTTTGCTCCATAGATGCTGCCTCACCCGCTGAGTTTCCCCAGCATTTTTGTCTACCTTCGATTTTTCCAGCATCTGCAGTTCTTTCTTAAACATTGCTTCAATTCCCAGGTCATCTGCCATTCGATTCCTTAACGTGAACCATTCTCCACCCCACTGTTGACCTTATGCCCATGTTCTGGTACATAGTTTAGAGATACAGCATGGAAACAGGCCCTTCAGCCCACGGGGTCCATGCCGACCATTGATCACCCGTTCATGCAGGTTCCATGTCATCACACTTTCTCATCCACTCCCTACACAATTGTGGCAATTTTGCAAAGGCCAATTAACCCGCATGTCTTTCGCGATGTGGGAGGAAACCGGAGCACCCGGTCAGGATCGTACCCGGGTCTCTGGGGCTGTGAGGCAGCAGATCTACCAGTACTCCACAGAACATTTCTTAATTTTGCATTTGTCGTCCTTTGTATGGCTTTCTGTCAGTTCTTCCCACACTTTGGCAGCTGTCCAAACCAGGGGACGATCTCCCAGCAGCCGAATAGATGGTCGATGACTGACTTGAGTCTCTCAACGTGCAGGTTTGCTATATTTATTGTCCACAGTCCACACCCAGACAACTTTCCAAGGGCAACCTTTCCTCTGTGACACTGGGGGCTGGGGAGAGGTTGGATTAGGGAGGGGGGAGAGGTTGGTTTGGGGAGAGATGAGATGTTGCATTGATGAGATGTTGCCTTGAGGAGAGGGGGAAGGGTTGGTTTGGGGAGAAGTTGGGCGAGTTTGTGGAGAAGGGAGACAACGGTTTGGTTAAAGGGAGAAGTGAGGTTGGGGAAGGGGTGAGAGGTTGGTTTGGGGAGGGGTGGGGTGGGGTGAGGGGAGATTGGGTTGCTTTGGGGACGGGTGGGATTGGTTTGGAAAGGGGTAAAGGTTAGAGGTTGTTTTAAGGAGAGGTTAGTTTGGGAAGGGGTGAGATGTGTGTTTGGGGAAAGGGGGAAGAGGTGAGGGGAGAGAGGTTGGTTTAGGAAGGGGTAAGAGGATGGTTTGGGGAGAGGTGGGGTGGGGTGAGGTGAGGTTGGATTGGTTTAAAGAGGGGAGGGTGAGAGCAAAGATGCTAGAGGAGCTCCTCTAGTATGTCTGGGTGAGAGATTGGTTTTGGGAGGGTTGAAGTTGGTTTGAGGGGAGGGGGTGAGGTTGGCTTGAGGGGAAGGGTTGTATTCGGGAGGGGTGAGGGGAGCAGTGAGGTTGGTTTGAGGGGAGCAGTGAGGTTGGTTTGAGGGGAGTGATGAGGGGGGGAGGGAGAGAGGTTGGTTTGAGAGAAGGGATGAGGGGAGGGATGAGGGGAGGGAGAAGTTGGTTTTGAGGGGTGAGGGGGAGGAGTGAGGGGTGGAGTGAGGTTGGTTTGAGGGGAGGGATGAGGGGAGTGATGAGGGGAGTGATGAGGGGAAGATGAGGGGAGTGATGAGTGGAGGGAGAAGTTGGTTTGAGGGGAGGAGATGAGGGGAGGGGTGAGTGAGTGAGGTTGGTTTGAGAGGAGGGGGGTGGAGAGGAGGGGGTGTTTGAGGTTGGTTTGAGGGGAGGGATGAGGGGAGGTAGAAGTTGGTTTGAGGGGTGAGGGGGGAGAGATGAGGGGAGGGGGTGAGTGAGTGAGGTTGGTTTGAGGGGAGAGATGAGGGGAGGGGGTGGAGAGGAGGGAGTGAGGTTGGTTTAGGATCTGTGGTCTAGGGGGGTGTGTTGGACAGACACAGGTTGTGTGGATGTGATGGGCGGGGCTGGGCTGAGGGGATGAATGAACTGGCGTCTCGGAAAGCGGCTCCATGTGGCGGGACCGAGCGGCGGCGGCAACAACCCGAGCCCGGAGGCCTGAGGAGTGAAATGTGGGCCCAGGCGGGGGAGATGGGGCCTGGAGTGGTAGAGGGGGGACAGGGCATTGGGGGGGGGGGGGGGGGGGAGGAGAGAAGAGAGAGTGAGAAGGAGAGATGGGGAGAGGGAGAAGGGGAGAGAGAGAAGGAGGAAGAGATGAGGAGAGAGATGGGGAGAGAGAGAAGGGGAGGGAGAGAGTTTGAGGGAGAGAGAAGGAGGGAGAGAGAGTTGGGGAGGAGAGAGATGAGGAGAGAGATGAGGAGAGATAGTTGGGGGAGAGATGGAGAAGGGGAGAGAAGAAGGGGAGAGAGAAGGAGGAAGAGCGGAGATTGGGGAGAGAGCCCCGAAGGCCTGAAGGTAGAGTGGGGGAGAGAGAGATGGGGAGAGAGAGAAGGGGTGAGAGAGAGAACGGAGAGATGGGGAGAGAGAGAGAGGGGAGAGAGGGATGGAGGGGGACACAGAACAGAACAGAGACAGGAGAGAGAGAAGGAGAGGGAGAGAGAGAGAGAGGACTGAAAGGAGAGAGAGAGAAGGGGAGAGAGAGAAGGGAGAGAGAGAAGAGAGAGAGAGAGAAGGGGAGAGAGAGAGAGAGAGAGGGAGAGAGAGAGAAGGGGAGAGAGAGAGAGGAGAGAGAGAGGGGAGAGAGAGAGAGGAGAGATGGGGAGAGAGAGAAGAAGGGGAGAGAGAGAGAAGGGGAGAGAGAAGGAGAGAGAGAAAGAGAGGGAAGGGGAGAGAGAATGAGAGAGAGGGGAGAGAGAGGGGGAGAGAGAAGGGAAGAGAGAGATGACGAGAGGAGAGAAGGGGGGGAAGAGAGAGGGAGAGGAGAGAAGGAGAGAGAGCGAGGGGAGAGAGAGATAGGAGGGGAGAGGGGAGAGAGGAGGAAGAGAGAGGGAGAGGAGAGAGAATGAAGGGAGAGAGAGAAGGAGAAGGAGATAGGGAGGAGAGAGAGAGAGAGATGGGGAGGGGAGAGAGAATCGGGAGAAGAGAGAAGAGAGGGAGAAGGGAGAGAGAGGAAGGGGGAGAGAGAGATGGGGGAGGTAATGGGGGATGGATGAGGGGAGAGAGAGATGGGGGATGAAGGAAGGAAGGAAGATTGGGAAGTCAGGATATATGGAGGGAGGAAAGGATGGAGATGGGGATGATGGTAGGAGATAGGAGGAATGGAGGCTGGGAGTCAGGACATTTACTGGAGAGGTGATTCAGACACTGATAAATACAGACATGACTTTATGGAGGGTGAACGAGACAGAATTAGAGGCTCGAGAGTCAATATGAGAAGTCTGGAACTGAATTAAGCTGCAGAATACCTTCAGACACCTATAACGTTGCACAGGACAAATAATGATAAAGAAATAAATGCAGTTTTTAATTAATTCAGCTCAAAAACCAGGCCATTCGGCCCACAGCTCTCACTGGTGCAATCCTCACAGTCCCTTCTAACCCCCCCTAGTCCCCTTTGTTATGTGACATGCATTTACTGACGATACAGGTGGTTTACAATATCCAGTTAACCTACCAGCATGTCTATGAGACGCTTGGACAGGTGCATGGATAGGCAAGATTCAGAGGGACTTGCTTATATGAAGCACCTTGGTGAGGATGGACGAGTTGGGCCGAACGGCCTGCTTCAGTGCCGTATGACTCCGTGTTTTTGGCAAGTGGAAAGAATTTGGAGCGCATTGAGAAACTCACACAGTGATAGAGATCGTGCAAACTCCGCAGAAACAGCATTTGAGATCGGGATTGAACCTGGGTGTTTAGCACTTGGGACACCTGTGCCAGCTTTCGTGCGGCTGAAGTCATGGGGTTTTAACAGCGCAGAAACTGGTCATTTGGTCCAACCTATCCATGCCAACCAAGCTACCCATAGGGGCTAACCCCAATGCCTGCATTTGGCCCAGATATTTCTATTCATGTCCCTGTCCAAATGTCTTTTAAGCATTGTAATTGTACATGCTTCTACAGCCATCTCTGGTAGCTTGTTCCGCACACTGAAAATGTTGTCCCACAGATACCCTTTAAATATTCCCCCTCTCACCTTAAATCTACGTCCTCTAAACCTTTTAGACTTCCCTACTCTGGGGAAAAAGATGGTGTAGGCAGGAACTGCAGATGCTGGTTTAAACCGAAGGTAGGCACAAAAAGTTGGAGTGACTCAGCGGGTCAGTCAGCATCTCTGGAGAAAAAGAATAGGTGGCGTTCTTCAGACTGAGGGTCAGGGGGCCCCTGAAGAAGGGTCTCGACCCGAAACGTCACCCATTACTTTTCTCCAGAGATGCTGCCTGACCCGCTGAGCTACTCCAGCCTCTTGTGTCCGCCCTCTGAACATATCTGGCCCATTCTCAGTCACGTGTGTGGCCAAACAAAATGAAACATTGTGGACTTCATGAAGTGTTTAAGAAGGAACTGCGGATGCTGGAAAATCGAAGGTAGACAAAAGTGCTGGAGAAACTCAGCGGGTGCAGCAGCATCTATGGAGCGAAGGAAATAGGCAACGTTTTGGGGCCGAAACCCTTCTTCATTGTGGAGAGAATATTTCTTCTAATTCTGAAAAGCATTACAGGGATATTGATTTTTTTTGTGCTGTATGTATGATTAATATATATTTTTTCTGTTTTATCAAGTGAAAATGTTATATGTGAACAGCTGGCAACGTTTGTTCAGGGTCAGAGGCCAAATGTGGCCGGTCACGTGTGTGACCCTGTTATTTTAAAAAGCTAGGACGTTCATATCTTTAGCAGACATGCATTATAGTTCTGCAGGAACTGAGTGAAATGGCAATGAATAAGATTAATCTCTTCCAAGAATTTTCTAGTGTATCGCTTTGTGACGACCTCTGGTCACGTGTGTGACCTTCTTAAATTCTTTTTTTTTTTTTTTAAATTGTGTGTTCACTTTCCAAAGAATGGGCCATCTATGCCGTCCCATGATTTTAGAAACCGCTGTTTGGTTACCCCCTCAAGCTTCTTGTGCTCCAGAGAAAACCGTCCCAACCTCTCCAGTCTCTCCTTCCTTATAACTCAAGCCCGCGAATACGAGCAACATCTGAAGAAGGGTTTCGGCCCGGAACGTCGCCTATTTCCTTCGCTCTATAGATGCTGCTGCACCCGCTGAGTTTCTCCAGCTTTTTTGTGCAACCTTCGATTCTCCAGCATCTGCAGTTCCTTCTTAAACACCGAGCAACATCCTTACTGCTTCCGGCACACTTTCTGGTTGAATCACATTATTCCTCTCGCATGTCGACCAGAACTCCATGCCTTCTCGCCCACAGACTGTAACATGACTGCCCGTATTTTGTGCCCCGTGGCCGGGCCGATGAAGGCAAGCTTCTTCAGCGCCCCGCCTGACCGTGTCACCACTTTCACACCCTGCATCTATGTTGGGACAGAACTATGTTTTGAGCAGACCCACAAAGTGCTGGAGTAACTCAGCGGGTCAGGCACCATCTCTGGAGAGAATGGATAGGTGACGGTTCATAGAAACATAGAAAATCAGTGCAGGAGGAGGCCATTCGGCCCTTCGAGCCAGCACCGCCATTCATTGTGATCATGGCTGATTGGCCCCTATCAATAACCCGTGCCTGCCTTCTCCCCATATCCCTTGACTCCACTAGAGCTCTATCTAACTCTGCCATAGAGAGAGTACAGAGAAGGTTCACCAGACTGATTCCTGGGATGGCAGGACTTTCATATGAAGAAAGACTGGATAGACTCGGCTTGTACTCGCTAGAATTTAGAAGATTGAGGGGGAATCTTATAGAAACTTACAAACTCCGTACAGACAGCACCCGTAGTCGGGATTGAACCTGGGTCTACGGCGCTGCGTTCGCTGTAAGGCAGCGACTCTACCGCTGCGCCACGGTGACAGTGCTCATACATGGTTGGGTTTGTTCAAAGGTGCTTTTTATCACATGTGTGAAGTGGAAATGCACAGTGACATCGTTTTCTTACAAACAGTCCAGTAGAGGATTGCACCGAAGCACATCCCCGATAAGGAGATTGTACACAAATAGTTCACTGAGCCAGCATTCAAGAGGCCCCATTTTCCATCTCCAGTCCACGCTGATGAGTTCTCAACTCTGGGCGGCACGGTGGCGCGGCGGTAGAGTCGCTGCCTCACAGCGCCAGAGACCCCGGTTCCATCCTGCCCACGGGCGCTGTCTGCACGGTGTTCGTGCGTTCTCCCCGTGACCCGCGTGGGTTTTCTCCGGGTGCTCCGGTTTCCTCCCACACTCCAAAGTACGTACAGGCCTGTAGGTTAATTGACTTAGTATAATTGTAAATTGTCCCTAGTGTGTGTGTGTGGGTGGGATAGTGTCGGTGTGGTGGTCGGTGCGGACCCGGTGTTTCCGTGCTGTATCTCTCAACTAAACCGTGTGTGAACGCATTAACACAAGGGATTAGCCACTTAATATCTTGTGCGATCTCATCCATGTGTTGCATTGAGGGCTGATTTACATGAATTTGATATTTTCCCCAACACAGTTAGTGATGTGGGCATTCCATTGACTGATTTTAATGCTGCTTATTGGAGTTTATTTGTCGTGAGTGAGTGAATGAGTGAGACCATGACAACAGCTCTCTGGTGTTGTGATGTGCATGGATATAGTTGATCTATCTGGGCACACGGGAGGTGGAGGGGAGCTGAGGCATCAGTGGTTCTTGATTTCCCCAGATGCTCTGTGCTTCCTCCTCCTCTCTCGCCTCATCACCAGCCCTCATCGATCTGTCCCCTCACCCTGGATGTGGAGCAGGTGAGGGGCGAGACAGGTTGCAGAGGGATTGGGAGACGGGTATCAATGGCAGCCAACCAGAGATCGGGCAGAACATCCTCCAACAGCTCCCCTCCCCCACCCCTTGCTCCTTGTCCCAACCCTTCCACCCCCACCCTTGCCCTGCCTTCCCCCTCCCCCTCTCCTTTATTTCCCCTTTTCCCCTTTCTTCCTTCTTTTCCACTTTTTTTTTCTTTTCCTCTTCTGTTTGCAAGCCCCCTGCTCTTCCCCCTCTCCCCTTCCCCCCCCTTCATCCTCCCCTCCCTCTCCTCTCCCCTTTTTCCTCCTCTCCTCCTCCCACGCTTGCTCCCCCATCTCCCCATCCTCCTCCCTCTCTCCCCCCTTCCCCTTCTTCTCCCCCCCCTCCCTCTCTCCCCCCTTCTCTCTCCCCCTCTCCTCCCCCTTCTCTCATTCCACCTCCCTCCCCTCTCCCCCTCCCTTCCCCCTCCCCCTCTCCCGTCCCTTTCTCCCCCTCTCCCTCTCTCCCATCTCCTCTCCCCCCCCCTTTTCTTCCTTCCCCCTCCCCTTTCTCCCTCCCCCCCCCCTCTTCTCCCCTCCCTCTCCCCCCCTCCCCTCCCTCTCCCTCTCCCACCTCCCCTCCTCTCCCCCTCCTCCCTCTCTCCCCCCTCCCCTTCTCTCCCCTTCCCCTCCCCTCTCTCCCCCTCTCCCCCCCCCCTCCCTCCCCCTCCCTCCCCCTCCCCTCTCTCCTCCCTCCTTCCCCCTCTCCCCCCCCCTCTCTCCCTCTCCCCCCCCTCTTTCCCTTCTCTCCTCCCTCTCCCCTCTCTCTCCCTCCCTCCCTTCTCTCCCCCTCCCCCCTCTCTCCTCCCTCTCTCCCCCCCCCCCCCCTCCCCCTCTCCCCTCTCTCCCTCCCTCCCCGCTCTCTCCTCTCCCCTCTCTCCCTCCCCCCCTCCCTCCTCCTCCCCCTCCTCTCTCCCCCCTTTCCCTAGCTCTTCTCTCCCCCCTCCCTCCCTTCCCCCTCCCCCCTCCCCCTCTTCCCCCCTCCCTCTTTCCTCTCCCCCCCCTCCCTCCCCCCCCCCCACCTCCTCTTCTCCTCCCCCCCTCTCTCCCCCCTCCCTCGCTCTCCCCCCCCGCTTCTCTCCCCCCTCCTCTCTTCTCCCCCCTCTCTCTCCCCCTCCCTCCCTCTCTCCCCCTCCTCCCTCTCTCCTCCTCTCCCTCCCCTCTCCCCTCTCCCCCCCTCCTTCCTTCTCTCTCATCCTCTCTCCTCCCCTCCTCTTCCCCCCTCCCTCTCTCCTTCCTTCCCCCCCTCCCTCCCCTTCCTCTCCTCCCCCCTCCCTCTCCCCCCCCTCTCCTCTCCCCCCGTCCTCCCCCTCTCTTCCTCTCCTCTCCCTCTCCCCCCCCTCTCCCTCCCTCTTTCCCTCCCCCCCTCCCCTCTTCCCCTTTCCTCTCCCCCTCTCTTCCCTCCTCTCCCCCTCAAGTTTTTCCCCTCCTTCCTCCTCTTCTCCTCCCCTCTCTCTCCTCCCTCTCCCTTTCTTCCCTCCCCCCCCCCCCCCTTCCTCTCCCTCCCCCCCTTTTTCTCCCCCTCCTCTCCCCCCCCCTTCCCCCCCTCTTCTCTCCCCCCTTTCCCCCTCTTCTCCCCCCTTCCTCCTCTCCTCCCCCTTCCGCCCCTTCTTCCCCTCCTTCCTCTCTCTCCCCCCTCCCTCCCCTCCCTCTCCCCCTTCCTTCCTCCCTCCTGGGAGCTCCCCCTCCCCCCCCCACTCTTCTCTCCCCTCCTCCCTCCCTCCGCCCTGTCTCCCCCCCTCCCGCCCTCTCCCCCCTCCCCCGCTTGTCTCCAGTCTCCATGGGTCTCTCCTCTCTCCCTCCCGTGGGGAGCTTCTCGGACTCCGCTTTTCCTCTGCTGATGTGGCATCACGGACTTCTGGGCTCAGCTGCGTCCTTGCTGGCAGTGGGCTCTTCCTCTGTGCATCTCTCTCTCGCTCTCTCTCTCTCCCGCTGTGTCTCTCTCTCTCCTCCTCCCTCTCTCTCTCCCCCCGGCCTCTCGCTGCCCAGCCCTTGAACCCGAGCCAGGACCAGCTCCGATGACCTGCCACCCTCCACCCCCGAGCCGCACTCCTTCACAAGCAGCAGCTGGCAGGTAGAGTGCGAATCTGGTCGTGTCACCCCACACTTGGTCTTTTTATTCTTTCCTTTAGCATTCCTTGTGTGTTGTAAAAAATCGATTCCCAGCCTGGAACTAATCACCTCCTGAGCCTTTTGAAGCTTGCACCCGTCCCAGCCCTCTTGTGGCTCCGACATCCTTGTGTTGAGGCTTTGGACACGGTGAGATATCCCAGGCAGTGGGGTCTGTGGGGTACCGTGTGTGTGTGTGTGTGTGTGTGTGTGTGTGTGTGTGTGTGTGTGTGTGTGTGTGTGTGTGTGTGTACGTGTGTGTGTGTGTGTGTGTGGAGTACCGTGTGTGTGGGGTAAGGGGGACTGGGTGTCTGGGAATGGGGCGCGACTGTTCCGATTCCGTGCAGGGCTTAGAATGGGTCCTCTGTCCACCGCTCTGCTTTTTTATTTACCTTCAAAAAATAGTTTGCCAGTCCGTTAACCTATTAACCCCCAAACCGGTGGACCGGTAGCAGATCGATCTCTTGCATTCTCCAAGGGTAGCGCTGCCCGCTGGTGACTGCACTGGTTTGGGAGTCGACGGGTTAACTGCCTGGCAAGTTGTTTCAATCGGGTAAATAAAACAACTTGGCAGAGTCGGGCAGAGAGCAGCGGTAGAGTTGCTGCCTCACAGCACCACGGACCCAGGTTCCATCCTGACTACGGCTGCTGTCTGTACGGAGTTTGTACGTTCTCCCCGTGACCGCGTGGGTTTTCTCCGGGTGCTCCGGCTTCCTCCCGCACTCCGAAGAGGCGCAGGTTTGTCGGTTAATTGGCTCCGGTAAACTTGTCCCCAGTCTGTGTAGGATAGTGTTAAACCCCTGTCCCACGGTACGAGTTCATTCCAACAGCTCTCCCGAGTTTCGAACTGGGAGATTTACGGTAATGGCCGCTCGTCGGTACTCGGGGCTCTCGTGGACATTGTTCAACATGTTGAAAAATCTTCACGAGTCTTCCCGTGCTTACCTGCCGTTACGTTAGCGAGTCTTCCCGAGTACCTGCCGTTAGCATAACAAGCCGCTAAGAGACGTCCCCGAGCTCCGACGTACCCGCTACGTTCATTCTCCGTGCTTACCACGATATTGATTTTTTTTAAAACTCGGGAGAGCTCTTGGAATGAACTCGTACCGTGGGACAAGGGTTTAAGTGTGCGGGGATCGCAGATCGGCGGGGATTCGGATTCAGATTCAGATTCAATTTTAATTGTCATTGTCAGTGTACAGTACAGAGACAACGAAATGCATTTAGCATCTCCCTTGAAGAGCGACATAGCAAACGACTCGCTGTTTCCGCGCTGTGTCTCTCAACTTGCTTTCCCTGTGAGCGCCTGCCTCGTGTATGTATTAACATGGGGGTTTATTTTTCCTCTGTAGGTCAGATTGATTTCTGCGGCTGAGGGTTTTGTGTTGCTTCAGTGTTGAGTCCCCCCGTCCCTCCCACTCGGACCGCGCGTTCTTCGCTGGAGCCGCTCGCTAATGGAAACGACCTGAAGCCATTTCACCTCGAGAGCTGAAGGAGGGTCACAGGCAGTCGTGCAGAGGAAACACAGCGAGACTCTGCAGCGGGAGGTGAGCCAGCAACAAGGTCAAGGTTGCCCTCAGAGGATCCTCTGCTACCCATCCACTGGTTTGGGGATTAATAGGTTAACAGGCTGGCAAACTATTATTAGGAAGTCAATAAAAACCCAGCAAGGAACAGAGGACCCATTCTAAGGGGATTTTACTGGGACCGGACTGTGTAGAGCCAGGCCACTGGTCCTCCAGCCACTCACCCACCCCACCAGAGTCACGGTGGCTCAGCGGTCCAGCTGCCGCCTGAGACTCTGGTTCCATCCTGTCTGTGTGGAGTTTGCACGTACTCGCGTGGGGTTTCTCCGGGCGCTCCGGTTTCCTTCCACATCCCGAAGGCGTACAGGTTTGTAGGTTTGGTCAAATTGTCAAAAGCATGTAGTAAAGAACCAGGTCGGCATGGACTCGGTGGGCCGAAGGGCCTGTTTCCACGCTGCATCCCCATACTAAAGTAATCCATTTCCAGTGTGTAGGAAAGAACCACAGATGCTGGTTTAAATCGAAGATTGACACAAAATGCTGGAGTCACTCAGCTGGACAGGCAGATAATCTCCAGAGCTGCTGCCTGTCCCACTGAGTTACTCCAGCGTTTTGTGTCTGTAATCCATTTCCAGGTTCCGGTCATCCCCCGACGCCAGCGGCTTCATAGAGCTGCTACCTCACAGCTTCAGAGACCCGAGTTCAATCCTGACCTCGGGTTCTGTCTGTGTGGAGTTTGCACGTTCTCCCCTCTGACCAGGTGGGTTTCCCCGGGATGTTCCGGTTTCCACCCACCCCTCGGAGCCGAAGCAGGTTGGTGGGTTAAGTTGCCCCCCGTGTGCAGGTGAGTGGCAGAATATGGGTGGCTCACGATCGAGACTGTTTTATTGGCACATGTACCGAAAAGGAACATTAAAATTCTTACTCGCAGCAGCATGACCCATATGTAAACATGGGGACGCTGTAACACCCTTAATCAACGACAAGCATTGTTCATCAACATTTTTTATATTTACATATACGCACGCACACACACACACACACGTGAGCATATACAGACGCACACACACACATGCACGCATGCACACACGCACGCACACACATGCTCACACACAGACGCACACACACATGCTCACACACACACGCACGCACACACACGTGCACAAACACACATGCGCACACACATGTGCGCTTACGCACATGCACGCATACACAGACGCACACACACACAGATGCACACACACCGACGCACGCACGCACATACACAAGCATGCACACACACTCACACACACACACACACACACTATGACATGTATGGCAAACAATAACATTAGTTGATGGGAATGTGGGGGAATCAAAATACTGGGTGACTCTAGGATTAGGGTGGAAGCTGGTGGTTGATAGTCAGCACATACCTGGTGGGCTGAAGGGCCTGTTTTGATGCTATATCTCTCAATGGCTATGAGCTCAGTTGGCTTCCCTCCTCCTCTGTGGTTTCTGCATCTTTATCTGTGTCTGTCTGTTTCTCTCTCTCTCTTGCACTCTCATGCTCTTTCATACTCTTGCTCTCTCTCTCTCTCGCACTCTGGCACTGTGCCTCTCTCTTGCGCACTCTCTCGCTC